>NC_056743.1:1292108862-1292278862 GCF_019279795.1 Protopterus annectens | reverse complement strand
AACTCCATGGCTTGCAGTATTTGTCTTGCAGATAGCAGGGTCTTTGTGGCCATTAGTTTGAAGTAGACTGTCAAATGAACTTGTTTCTCTGGTGTGAGGAAAGCCATCTGGGAAGTTGTTTTCAAGCTTGTTCCAAGGAATACAATTTGTTTGCAGGGTACAAGTTGCGATTTCTTTTCATTTATGGTGTACCCAGAGAAGTTAGCACTTTGTGTACAAACGCCAGAGGATTCAATGGTATGTCCTGGCTTTCTGCCTGAATTAGACAATCGTCCAGGTATGGGTATATTTGAATATTTCTTTGCCTGCAAAATGGAATGACTGGAGCTAGGCACTTTGTGAATACCCTGGGTGCAGTAGATAAGACAAAGGGCAGTGCAGAGAACTGATAGTACATGAAGCCTGCTTTGAAGCGTAGGTATCTTCTGCAAGATTCTCTGATTGGGATGTGCAGGTAGGCTTCCTTTAAATCCAGTGTTGCCAACCAGGCATCTTTGCCTAGCAAAGGAAGCAACTGGTGAAGAGTCAGCATCCTGAATTTTGGGATCACCAAAAATGTGTTTAGGATAGAGAGGTCCAGGATAGGACGCCAGGAGTTGTCTTTTCTGGGCACCAGGAAAAGTCTTGAGTAGAAACCTCGTCCCCTTTCCTCTTATGGGACAGTTTGAATAGCCCTTATACTTGAGAGAAAACTTGCTTTTGAGCCTCTGCCCACTGATTTGGGGGTAGATCCGGCCAACCGTTTAGGATTGGTAAAGTGCAGAAGTGGAATTTGTATCCTTGCTATATTTAAAACCCATTTGTCCTGGGTAACGAGTTCCCAGTTTTTTGCCTGCAGAGCAATCTTTCTCCCTAAAGGAGCAGTCAGTTGAGAAGGGCTTGGAAGTTTTAAAGTTAAGTCATTGAGACAGTTTACCATGGGGGGGGTCTCGCTATTCCCTGCTTTGAAGTGGGAGTCCCCCACTGCTTAGTCCTGTGCGTACCTTGGGACTGAAGCCTGGGTGTTCTGCTGGTTCTGGGTTTGGACTGAGAAAGCCGGGAAGAGGCAGGAAAGGACCAATTCTTACAGGGCCAATGCCAACTAAATCTTGGAGGCTGTACTTGAAGGAAATCTTTAACAGTTTGCATAGATTTAGCTTTTTCCTCCATCTTTTAAGTACTTCTGCTTTGTTGCCAAACAGGTGGTCCTGGTTTAAGGGACCATCTAGCAATTTAGCTTTAACATGATCTGGTAAAGATTGCTCCTTAAGCTAAGCATGCTTTCTAAGTACAGACCCAGTGACCGCAGCCCTGCAAGATGCCTCTAGTGAATTAAAGTCACCTTGCAAAGTACGTTTTCCAACTTGTTTAGCAGATTGCATTAAATCCTGTAAATCTTTATTTTCAGCACAGTCAGGAATCATCAGTTTCTGTTTAAGCAATCCAATAATATACTGCTGATACTTTAACATATGAAACTGGCAGTTTAAGGCCCTAATAGCCAAGGTTGCAGAAGTGTATACCTTCTTACCCCATCTATCCAGCGCTCTGGAATCTCTATCAGAGGGGGTAGGATTTTTGGCAGTAGTAGCCTTAATGCCCTTGGGTCCCTGTGAAATGGTCTCAGGATCTGCAGTAAGATTTTTAAAGAGGAACTTGTGACAGTCAGGAACCCTGTAATATCCATCCGATTTTCTGGGAGCAGGAGGTAAGGATTCAGGGGCCAAGCTAGATTCCGAAAAGGCATCATCAACAATGTCCAGTACAGTGGAGATAGCTAAAGGCCCGTGTTGGGGCAGTAGTAAGAAATCCCTAGGCCTCTTTTTAGAATCAGAGTAATCCTGGATTTCCCAGCGAAAATGTTCCCTAACAGTATGCAAGGTTTCACAAAAAGAGAAATCCTCTGGAGGGGAAGCAGTGGGAATAGAGTCCCCCCTGCATCAGAATCCTCATAGGTACATAAGGGTAAATCTTGGTCATCAGAGGAAACAGAAATGTCAGAATCCTGGTCATCAGAGGAAACAGAAATTTCAGAATTCTGATCAGAAGAATCATAAGCAAATTCAGTCCTAGGTCTCTTAGAGGGGGAGGGCTGGCTTCCCTTAATTAAAGTAATAAGGTCTTCAGCCATTCTTATCATTTGTTTTTTTTAGGCATACAGGCCTGACCATGCGGTCTGGGCATCGGTTTTCTAGGCATGGATCGAGTTTTAGGCCTTGAAGAAGAAGATGGCGTCGGTTTAATAGGTAAGTCAGTAGGCCTGAAAGCATCCTCAGAAGCCGGTGCCTGCACAGCGGCTCCGGACCCATTCAAGGTAGAGACATCCGCAGGTTCCACAACTGAAGCATCTTGTGGCATACCGAACTCCGAATGGGTCTCGGTAGAGGCCTGCGAATCTGAAGTAGCAGGTATCAGGGGCTGCAAAAGCGCCTCACTGAGTACCGGCAAACTGGCGACTAGCTTAGGAGAAGCATCGTTGGCAGCTTTGGACCTCGGCAGTCTGTCTTTATCTTTACATTTTTTCAGAATGTCGGTAGTCGGGTGGCTTACCGAAGCCATATCTGGGTAACTGAACCAAGTACCAAAATATTTAGAAGCGTAAATATACTGACAACGAATAGTTCATTGTTTAAATAAGGCACAAAACCGACAGCAAGGTACGTCATGGTCAGGGCCTAGGCAAGGAATACAGTACGAATGAAAATCTTTATGAGGTATTTGCTTTCCACAAGAAATACAATTATTGACTTTGACATCGGTTTAGAGCAAGAAAATGTTTCCCCAACAGGGTACTTAGCTTAGTTGAAGACTTCGGTTCTGAAACTCGAAAACAAAAATTTCAGGAGTCGGCCGACCGGCACTTGTGAACTGCTTCTGCTTCGGGTACCGCACGGCAAGAAAGACTGATGTAATGGTGTCAGCTGCATGCTTTATACCCGACTACCTGACATCATGGAAGATGAGACAGCAACCGACGCAGGACCCAAGACTTTGATTCAGGCCAACTGAGGGCTACTGCAAACAGATAACCCAAATGTGAGGACTGCAACAGTGAAACACGAAGAACATTTCAGAAACAACTTTGGGAAGGAAGGATGGATTTGTCCAAAGTGATGCTCTGTCTTTATGAAAGACCAGATAGGGCCTTTTGATACACAATGCCTGCAGCTCCAAGACCCTTTTGACAGACGTGATGGCTACCAAGAACAAGGATTTCCATGACAAAAAACTTTAGGTCACTTAGCAGCAGGTTCAAAAGGTTTTTGAGTCAAAGACTAAAGGACAAAAGTGAGGTCCCATGTTTCCACGGGCTGTCTGACAGGAGGCCACTGACATACTGTCTGACTGTCGCAACTGTCCCGGAAGAGAGCACCGAATAAAAGGCTGGCAACGCTAACAGCACAGCTCTCAGTTCCAGAACACCGATATGCAGATGGGACTCTGACGTGGACCATGCGTCTTGGACTGTCTTTCCCTGGAAATGGCCCACCACCCGATTAGGGAAGCATCCGTGGTCACAATGGCTCTGGGCTGAGGGGATTGAAATGGGCGACTCCAAATGTTCTACATCTGGCCTCATCCACCAAAGGAGGTCCTGTTTGCAGGAGTTGGGTATTTGAATCTGGTAATAGAGGAGATGATGGTTTACAAACCACTGACAAAGAAGGAGCCACTGCAAGGTCAATATATGTAGCTTTGCTAGAGGCACTATCGGGATTGAAGCTGCCATAGAACCTATTGCCTGAAGAATTTCCCTTGCTGAGACTTTTGTTTGAGAGAGTATCACTCGCAGCTGAAGCCTCAATCAGTGGAGTCTGTGAATTGAGAGTGATACTAGACAGGACTGAGTATTGAACACTGCTCCAATGACTCTGTTTGTTGTGTAGGAGTAAGGTTTGACTTCTCCCAATATATCTTTATATCTTTATTCCCAACAATTTTGCCAGAGAGAGAGAGAGGATAATGCAGTGGTGTTACCAGAAGATGCTTGATGGGGGTGGTGAGGAGCTAGTTGTCCGGATATGGAAACACCCGGAATCCTTGTATTTTCAGGTGAACTGTTACCACTGCCATGCCTTTTGTGAATACTCTAGGGGCTGTAGAGAGACCAAATGGCAGGGCACAAAATTGATAGACTGGCCCCTAGCCAGAAGCGAAGAAGAATCCTGGAGCAGGTGAGCTGTTACCACTGCCATGCCTTTTGTGAATACTCTGGGGGCTGTAGAGAGACCCGAATGGCAGGACACAAAATTGATAGTGACTGGCCCCTAGCCAGAAGCGAAGCAGACTCCTGGAGCGTTTGTCCATCTTAATATGGTAATACACATCTTGGAGATCTATCGAGCAAATCCAATTGCCTTCTCTTAAAAAGGGAAGAATGGACTGGACCGTGACCATCTGGAATTTGGTTTGGGTGACAGACTTGTTTAAGCTGCTGAGATCCAAAATGGGTCTCTAGTCCCCTGTCTTTTTTGGCACCAAAAAGAATCTTGAGTAAAATCTGGATCCACACTGGTCTGGTGGGACTGGTGGGATGACTCTTTGAAACAGCTTTATAATCTCAGAAGCTGCTTCTTCCCTTTGACTTTGTGGAACGTCATGCAGTTTTCTTGGAAGGTTTGGCTGACAAGAAAGGGGAATGGTGTAACCTCTGGTGATGATACTCTGCACCCAATGATTGGTGGTAATGGATTGCCAGGCAGCTTGGTGCAGACAGAAATGACCCCCGACTGCTTCCAAAGGTAAGCAATCGGGCTGCTCCTCAGGGATGCTGATAAGGAATCTCTGGAGCCTTGGTGGTTATGAGGACCCCCCCCTGCTTCTGTTGGGTCATCTTCCGGAATGGTTACCCCCACTGCCCCTGGGGGTATCACCACAAGCGGCACAGAAAGGACCCTTGAGAGCTTTGTGCCACATTTTTCCGCTCCTCTGACTCCTGGAGAAGGTACGTTGAGGATTGGAAAACTGCTGGCCTATGGCAGACAGGGTCTTTCCATCTTGCTCGCACCTGGCTAGTGTGTCCTTCACTTTGGAGCCAAAAGGGGACGAAGCTTCAATGGGAGCATTCAGAAAGGAAGACTCAAAAAGAGGTCCACGAGGTCACAAATGCACATCCAGGCATGATGCCTCATGACAATGACTGAACCCGCTACTCTAGCCGCCCCTTCGGTCGCATGTGAAAGCAACCTCATGGACGAGTTGGATATCGATTCCAGGGTTGAGAGCTGTGAGGCTACTTTGTCACTGACCTTGTTAGACAACTGTCCTGTGAGCATCACAGAGAGTTCGGACATCAAGTCCCTCTAGAGCATCGTAAAATGTGCCAAATAGTTCAGAGACTGTATAGCAAAGGTCCCGGATGCAAAAACATGCTTCCCAAGTTTGTCTACTGCCTGGGACTCCCTGTTTGGTGGACAGCAGGACTTTTCTCCGCCAAGTACTTTTACGTGGCCACCGCCACTACCATAGCATCGACTTGTAACCCTTTGGACCAATGCGGATTCTCCTGGGGAGGGGAAAGAATTCTGTCTGGTCTCCGAGGGATCGCCTCAATGGAACAGGGTTCTTCCAAGCACACTGCATGACAAGCTGGACGAGCTCGTTGGCAGGCAGGGTCACCCAAGAGGTAGAGGGCCAGGCGCAGAAAGCCTGCAGGAACACGGACTCCTCAGATGAATGGATGGAGGGCTTCCAATCACCTCTCTGCTTTAGCATTTCCAGGATGCCTTCGAAGGACATATCATCGGGAGGTGACTCTGGGGACCCATCACCATCATCGTAAACCGTGTCTTCAGTTAAAAGACTTCTCAGGCGAGTCCATGTGCTTCCTTTAGCACATCCTCTTTCGAGGGGGCTCCTCAGTGGGGGTCTCCGAGGAGGACTCCGAAGAGCGAGTGCCCTGAACAGGGGTGTCCTTGCCCGGTGTCTCTGCCCGGTGTCCCTGGGAGGTGGTCTGTGACAGCTGTAGCTCGTGGGGGCCAAAATTGGGGTTCAGACATCAAAGGAGTGCTGCCAGAAGCAAGAGCACTCCCCATTGTGTGGAAGGCAGGCCCGCCCAGAGACAGATGGGAGCCCGGAACAGAGAAAGACAACCTAGGAACCAGGGTCACACCCCGCTCCAACGAACCTGACCCCATGAGTGGAGCCTCAAGCAGGATCGGTGCGAACGCGGCTAACAGTGCCAAGAATGGATCTGAGGAAAAAGACTGCTCCGTGCCACGGGCCGAAGCACCCATTCCCCAATCCCCAGATTGAGGAAAGACCGGTTCTGCAGGAACCAAAAAGACCAAAGGGGCAAACACGGAAAGTACAGTTGTGTACACTTACCATAAATGTAGATGTTAGAGTGTATTCACTGTTGCAGTCATTACATTTGGGTAATCCGCTGGCAGGTTACCCTCAGTCGGCCTGAATAACAAAATCTTGGGTCCTGCGTCGGTTGCTGTCTCCTTTTCCATGACGTCAGGTCGTCAGGGGTATAAAAACATGCAGCCAACGCCATTTTAATCAGTTTGTCTTGCCCCAGATGTCAGGTGGCCCCCAAATGAGGAGCAAAAATATATATAAAATAAACTGTAAATATATAAATGCACTTTAGAAACATAAAATTTACCTTCAACTAAAAAGCAAATACACCACAAAGGCTTTTGAGTATAGTGAAGGAAAGAAAAGGTATAGAATGGGGGATGGCGGGTGGATAACCCGGACTGCAACAGTGAATACTCTCGAACATCTACATTTATGGTAAGTGTACACAACTTTACTAAGTTCTTCGTGTTTCACTGTTGCATTCATTACATTTGCGTAGAATCACAAAGCTATGGATGGGAGGATGGAACTAAACAGCATTAGGAGCAGCTATAAGGCCCTGCAGGACTGCAGTGGCAAAGCCCGCCCTGGATTTAGAGAAGAGAGGTAAATGATAATTCTTTGTGAAAGTATGAACAGAGCTGCAAGTAGCAGCTTCTAGAATGTCTTTGGTTGGGACCCCTCTGAGAAAAACTGCTGAAGTAGAGGCAGCCCTGGTGGAATGGGATCCGATCCCCTTGGGTACAGGTTTACCATGGTGCAATTTGCAGAAACGAATGCAGTGGCTTATCCATTTAGATATGGCCTTCCCCTCTGATCCTGCAGCAAATGCTACCAGTAGTTGCTCAGATTTTCTTAGAGATTTTGTCCTGTTTAAGTAGAATCTTAGTTGTCTGTGTACATCCAATGAATGTAGAATCCGCCCCCCATTGTACTGCAGATTTGGGAAAAATGTTGGCAGGTGAATGGTCTGGTTAAGAGCCACATTGGATACCACCTTAGGCATAAAAAAAGGATTGCTCCCGACGGCCACCCTGTCCGGGTAAAATATAATGAAAGGCTCCACTGCCATGAGAGCCTGTAGTTTTGAAACCCTTCTTGCTGAAGTGACTGCCAAAAGAAAAGTTCTCTTCCAAGGTAGAAATTTTATATCCGCAGTAGCTGCTTTTTCAAAAGGAGGCAGGGTGAGTTTCTCCAGCACAAAATTGAGGTCCCATGCAGGAGTTGGTGTTCTCCTAGGAAGCCTTAAAATTATGGCCCCTCAGACACTACAAACAGTGGATGAGAAAAGAGGGGAGGCTCTGTGTTGTAATGAGCCAAGATGGCAGAGGCATGGATTTTTACTGAAGAAAAAGATAGGCCCTTGTCAAGCATCTAAGTTAAGTATTGTAAAATCTGCGGAATATTGGGCTTTGCTGTGTCTATTCCTTGTGCTTGGTTCCAAGCACAGAATCTCTTCCATTTATTAGCATAAGATTTTCTAGTACTAGGCCTTCTGACTTCCAAAATGACATCCATCACAGGCTTACTGAGAGATGTGGTTTGAATAATTAGTTGATTAGCCACGTTGCAAGATTCAGAGTTTGGAGCAGAGTGTACACAATTTGAAAGTTCTGCTGAGACAGTAGATGAGGTGTTTGAGGCAAGTACCACGGAGGAAGGTGTGACATATTCCTTAGAAGCGGGTACCAGTGCTTGCGAGGCCAGTCCGGAGCAATTAGGATCATTTTAGTTTTTTCCTGTCTGATCTTTAGTAAGACCTTGGAGAGTAGAGGCAGAGGGGGAAAGGCATAGACTGATAGGTTTTTCCAGCTGAAGAATACAGCATCCACTTTCCATGCTTTTTTGTGACGAGTTCTTGTGCAGAAGTTGTCCAACTGATAGATCTATTTGCCTCTCCCCAAAACTATGTCGGGGCTTCCCCATTTCTGTGTTAACATGCTGAAGATTTCTGGATCCAGTTTCCATTTGGGCTCCATTTGCCCTGAATGCATCTCCCTGCCAGGTGGGCCCCCCCAAGCATAGTCTGATGCATCGGTAGTTAGGGTTTGGGTGGTAGGGGGTAGAGTAAATAACAGTCCCTTGTTTTGGTGACATATCACTGTACATGTCCACCAAAGAAACTCCTGTTGCAGGCAGGGAATGAGAGGAATCATTGTTTCCAGGCTGTGACAATGTTGACTCCATAAACTGTTTAGGTACCATGAATGCAGGATGCCATGAATCCCAAAGCCTGCAGAATTTGTCTTGCAGATAACTGGGTTTTTGTTGCCATTTGTTTGAAGTATGTTGTCAATTGCCTTTGTTTGTCTGGCGTGAGGTAAGCCATCTGGGCAGTTGTATTCAAGCTTGCATCCAGAAATGTAATTATTTGAGAGGGTACCAGTTGTGATTTCTTTTCGTTTATGGTGTACCCTAGGCATGCTAGAAGCCTTTTTACAAACGCCAGATGTTGAAGAAGAGTGTCCTTGTCCTCTGCTTGAATGAGACAATCGTCCAGATAAGGACAAATCTGAATGTTTCTTTGTCTGCAGAATGCAATTACTGGTGCCAGGCACTTTGTAAAGACCCTGGGTGCAGTAGATAAGCCAAAGGGCAGTGCAGAGAATTGGTAAGAGTTATCTTCTGCATTATTCCCTTATTGGGATATGCAGGTATGCCTCAAGTCTAGAGTTACTAACCAAGCATTCCTGCCTAGTATAGGCAGTAGCTGTTGTAAAGTCAGCATTTTGAATTTTGGAATGTCCAGGTACGTGTTCAGAATTGATAAGTATGGGACGCCATGAATTATCTTTTCTGGGTACCAGGAAAAGTCTTGAATAAAATCCTTGTCCTTTTTCCTTTTCTGGTACCGGTTGAATAGCCCCCATATCCATGGGGGACATGACTTGTTTCTGGGCCTCTGCCCACTGTTTTTTTGGCAGATCCGGTCATCCGTTTGAAATTGGCAAAGTATGGAAATTAAATCTGTACCCCAGGGATACTATGTTTAATACCCACTTGTCCTGGGTAATTAACTGCCAATTTTGAGCATGAAGTGCTAGTTTTCCCCCCAAGGGGGCTACCAAAAGATAAGTGCTTGGAGAAGGTAGAGGAAAGTCATTGAGACTCCTTACTATAGGGTTGTGCTTAGTTTCCTCCAGATGTGGAAGTGGAGGCACCCCATTGCTTTGACCTGTAAGAACCCTGTGATTGATATCTGGAGCCTTTTGAGTGCCTGGGTTTGCTCTGAGTGGCTCTGTTGGACATAGGAAAAGACCAGTTTTTAGTAGGCCAGTGCCTACTGAACCTGGGTGGCTGCACATCCAAGAAATCTTTTACAGTTTGCATAGATTTAGCTTCATTTTCCATTTTCTTTAAAACCTCTTCTGCCTTATTACCAAACAGAGTATCGTGCTGCAAAGGGGCATTCAACAATTTAACTTTAACATGATCAGGCAGATTTTGCTCCTTGAGCCAGGCATGCCTTCTAATCACAGATCCAGTAACGGGCGGCCCTACAAGAAGCCTCCAAGGAATCAAAGCCACACTGCAAAGTATGCTTTCCAACCTGTTCTGAGGAATGCAATAAATCCTATAACTCTTTATTTTGCACACAATCAGAAATCAACATCATTTTCTGTTTCAGTAAGCCCATAACATGCTGTTGATATTTAAGCATATGAAACTGGCAGTTTAAAGCCCTGATTGCCAAGGTTGCAGACGTATAAACCTTCTTACCCCATCTATCCAGCGCCCTGGAATCTCAGAAGGGGTAGGATTTTTGGCTGTAGAAGCCTTAACACCCTTGGGACCCTGAGAAATAGTCTCAGGATCAGCAGCAGGATTTTTGAAAAGAAATTTGTGGGAGTCAGGAACCCTGTAATATCTGCCTGGCTTACTAGGAGGTGGAGGTAGGGAATCGGGAGCCATGCTTGATTCTGAGAACACATCATCAATAATGTCTAATACAGGAGGTATTGCCAAAGGCCTATGCTGAGAAGAAGGAAATCCCTAAGCCTCTTTTTTGATTCAGAGAAGTCCTGACTCTCCCAGTGAAAATGTTCCCTTAAAGTATGCAAAGTCTCTCCAAGAGTAATCCTCAGGAGGAGATGCAGATGGGATGGATTCCTCTGCATCAGAATCCTCATAGGGTGGAACAGAAAATTCCTGATCAGAAGAGGAATCAGAAGAAATGGAAACCTGATCTGAAGATTCATAATCAGTGCCTTGCCTAGGCCTCTTAGCAGGGGGGAGGGGGGTTGGGAACACCTGATCAAGTTAATTAAATCCTCAGCCATTTTGATCAGCTGTTTTGTTAGGCATAGGGATCTGAGCATGTGGCTCATGCGTCAGTTTTTTAGACATAGAAGTTGTTTTTGAGCTTGTTTTTGTTGCTGGTGTCGGTTTAATATAAAAATGTTGAGGCCTGAAAACACCCTCAGAAGCCAGTGCCTGCTCAGCGGCTCCGGACCCATCCAAGGGAGAGACATCCACAGGTACAATACTTTGCGAATCTCGTGGCATACCGGACTATAAATGGGTCTCGGTAGAGGTCTGCGACTCAAAAGTAGCGGGTATCAGGGGCTGCGAAGTGCCTCACTGAGTACCAGCAACCCGGCGACTGGCTTAGGAAAAGCTTTGTCGGTTTTGGACCTCGGTCTGTCTCTGTCTTTTTCCTTGCGTTGTTTGTGAACTCCGGTAGTTGGATTGCTAACCTATGACATTTCAGGGTAGAAAAAGTTTCCCCAATGGGGTACTTAGCTTTAGTTTGAAGACTTCGGTTCTGAAGCTCGAATACAAAAATTTCAGGAGTCTGCCGACCGGCATTTGCAAACTGCTTCTGCTTCAGGCACTGCACGGCAAGAAAGACTGATTAAAATGGCGTCGGCTGCATGTTTTATACCCCTGACGACCTGACGTCATGGAAGAGGAGACAGCAACTGACACAGGACCCAAGACTTTGTTATTCAGGCCAACTGAGGGCAACCTGCCAGCAGATTACCCAAATGTAATGACTGCAACAATGAAACACGAAGAACATCCAGAGTGAGATGCACTGTAGGTGCCGAGGTGATGGGTTCCAAGAAGGATGTCGGAGCAGAAGGCTTCGGAACCAAGATGGTCAAAGGAGGAATGTAAGATGGAGTCCGTGGATAAGTCAACTCAAGTCCTGCAGGTGGATGGATCTTAGAAAAAGTGTGGGTATCCCCCTGGCTAACAGCTGGTCCACAAGATGCATCACGTCGTGTTCCAACAGGCTCCTCGTGGATCTAGTGGATACTCCGGTCGGGGATATTCAATGAAGGGGCTATACGCTTGGCCCAGAAACGGATCTACAGAAGGGGAGTATCGGGTCCATGATGCAAGGTGTGCCGGCACCAAATTCTCAAGTTTCGAGACAGGGAGTAAGGAGTCAAATCCAGTGAAGTAGGTACAACGCTCAGCTCCGAAGTGGCACTCTGAGCTGAAACGGTCGGTTCAAAAATGATAACTAATGAAGTAGTTGAAGGTGTGCCCTGAGCCAAATGGCCACAGGTGCCAAAGTCAAAATAGTTTAGTAAGGTCTATAAAACTGGTGTCGGAGGCAGGACCAGTGCCGAAACTGGCGCCAGTATTGAAGGTTTCGAGATGCTCGGCACTGAGGAAGACAGAGCCGTAGAGCCAGATTTATGCTCCTAAGACAACTTTGGGACCTCCGATTTCACAGGCTTGCCCTTATCACCCGGTGGTGAGGAATAACAGACTGGGACCATTTTTTGTCTTTAGTAGGAGGGGTTGAGATCTCCAATGCAGAAATGGTCTCTGAAAAGGGAGAGTAACCCTTTCAGAATCACTTTATTTTTGTGCTCGGAAGAGTGCATTGACTTAAATCTGACAAATGTCACACGGAGGCTGCACCGAAAAGGTGAGGCACTCCAAAACAGTATACACACTCATCGTGAAAATCACTGTTAGGTAACTTGCCATTACATGAAGCACAATGCTTAAAACCTGAAATACCCTTCTTATCTGACATTTTGATAGAGACATCACATGCCAACAGTATAACCCAATTAGTCAAACACTGTTCAAAGAAGTCACAATTATAGCAATACAGTGATATGCAGAGAAAAAAGAAAACACCTTACTAAAAACTAAAGCTAATAGGTTAAACAGGAAAGACAATATCAGCTATTGAATGGTAACGGAGGAAAGGCTGTATCAACAATGGTATTTGAAAATTTACCAACGGTAACAACAGGTAGAGTAGAGAAGAAAAAAACAAGGTCAGACAGAAGACACACTAGAAATATTATTCGCTCAATAAAATATGAAGATATCGATAGTAGTTCCTCCGGTATTTCATCTTGCTGGAATGCAGCCCTCAGACCAGTTTACCTCCGTATGGCAGCATCATCGATGTTTGTTAAGCTGCCATCTGCTGCACACACCATCTGACAGTTTAGGGATAGTTATCCTTTTCTATTTATGTATCTTTCTGCTTCTGGTGTATGGGGAGGTCTTAAGAGGCATGTGGGTGCAATCTATTGCACCAAAAACATGGGGCAGTTTGCAATCTTATAGAACTGGTGCTGCTCCATGGGTGTAGATGGATGGAAAGTGCATCTGTTCATCTATCTTGGTGCACGCTACTGCCAGGAATTGTGTGAGGATGCAACATTCCTACAGCATCCCCCATATGTTGCTGGAATGTCCTTGAAGCCAGTACACCTAGGCTCAGACAGACTTTTGTTTCAAGAGATATAGGGTTGCCTTGCAATGTACGCATAGACATGTATGAGGCACACATGTTGCACACTGCCTGCGCCAGCCAAGGACTTCTTGATCTGAGGTTTGGCTTAGTTGCAGCCTAGCTCTCTGTCTAGCTGGCTACTTTCTAGGACACAGAGCCAGATTCTCCTCCATTGCCTGCAGGACCTTATCCTACTGCAGTTCGTTCACTGCAGGCAGCATTTTTTTTTTTGGTTGGCACTATTACGGATTCCATGGGAATAGCCTCCTTTCTTTGCATTGCAGTATGGCATTCGCCAAGATTTCAGAAAGAGTCAGCGTTGCCCTTTGTTGCATTTAAGATACGATGGAAATGCACAATGTGTTTTACAATCAAATGAGTGTGGACAGAAAAAGAAGTTATGTACTTACCATAACGTTCCATCCGTGTTGTCCATTTTCATTCTTTAACATATAGGTTCAGATCAGATACCCTGATCTGACTCGGCCGTTACTCCCAGCTTGTGATGATCAACAAACTCGAGCTCCTTTCCTCCCCACAATGCACTATGCATAATTTCCCTCAGATTTTATATCCAGCTTGAGAGAGAGAGAGAGAGAGAGAGAGAGAGAGAGAGAGACTATAAAGGTTTTGCCATAACAAAATACTCAACCATCCAGACAGTACCTCAAGCCTTAAGAGCATTATTAGCCCACCCAATGCCACTTTGTTTGTCCAACAAGCTATCAGTCCAAACCCTAAAATCCAATAATACAGCAGGCGATTCCGTTTGCTAACTCAGTGGGTAAAATTTGGAACCTTCTTCCTGCAAACCTTACCCATGAGATATCTCTTACCCTATTTGAAAAAGGCCTCAAAAAACACTTAAGAGCCAATTGGCTCTGTCTATGCCGAAACCCTGACAGACTCAATTCAACATTTTTGGTCTTTTCTTAGCTAGTAGACTATCAGCAAGCAGATACTCCACTCATCTGATGACTTAAATGTACAGTTATGCCTGCTGAGTTTATCATTGCTCTATACTGTAGTTTCCCTAATGTGCTCTAAATTTGTGAAATGATTCTCTCATATTGTTTTCTCTCACTCTGTTAACATTTAGCATATTTCTATGTGTTCCTACTGTGGTGAATTATCTGATATATATCTATATCCTTTGCTCTCTTGAAATATTATTGTACTTGCTCTCTTGAAATATTATTGCACTTTGCTCTCTTGAAATATTCTACTACTACTACTACTTTTCCCACGGGCCTCTACTGAAAAGGGACATGTATATCCAGTCTGACTATCCTGGTCAACAAATGTAAAATAAATAAACTGGAGTTCAACACAAGGGACATAAGGTGTCCTTGGTGTAATCAAAGGTCTTGTTACTCCAGACGTCATTTATCAAAAAGGAGGGGGATGGAGGATGGGGAGTAGAGGAAGAATGAAAAAATGGACAACACATGTAACGTTATGGCAACTACATAACTTCTTTATCTGATGTTGTCAATTTTCATTTATTCCTCAATGTATGGGACAGAGTCCCCAGCTACCAAAATTCCTGGATGGGCCAAAGGCCGCTCTTCCCCTTGAGACCAGACCTAGTTTGTAATGAGTGATAAAGGCAAGAGAATTTGACCAAGTGAAAGCTGCACATATCACCATCCATGGATGCTCTAGGCTGGAATGCAGTGAAGTAGCCAAACATCTAGTTGAATGAGCTTTTAAAAGGTTTGGGTAGGGGGAGACTGCATATCATTTGTATATACAAAATTGAATCTGTCAGCCATTTGGCTATAGTTACCTTAGTGATAGATTCTCCCATCTTGTGATGTACAAAGGAAACAAACAGCTGGTCTTGTCTTTTTAATTTGTTTTGTTCTGTGCAGGTAGAATCACAATTGCCTAGGAACATCCAATAAATGCAGCATATACTCCCCTTTATTTACCAAACTTGGAAAGAACACTGGCAGACTAATGGTTTGGTTAATGCTAGATTCTGACACCACCTTAGGTAGGAAGGAAGCACTGGTACACAAGGTAACCCGGTCCTTGTGGAAAATCAAATATGGGGCTTTAGAAGATGATGCTTGAAGTTCTGAAATTCTTCTAGCAGAACTAATTGCCACTAAAAAGATAGTCTTCCATGTTAAGAATTTTATATCACATTTGGCTGCAGGTTCAAAGGGGGACAGTGTCAAGGCTTGCAGTACCAAATTTAGATCCCATGGAGGCACAGGGTCTTTGTAAGGAGGTTTAAAGTAAAAGGATACCTTTCAAAAGTGCTTTGCATAGAGGCAGCCGGGGAAGAATTCTGAAACCCCACATGAAAGTTCGAAATTGCTGCATCTTGAACTTTGATAGTCGAAGAACTAACTCCCTCATTAAATAAACCCGCTAAAAATACATGAACAAAATTTATCTGGGCTGAAAGGAGGTCTACCTGGTTCTGTTCTGCTCAAAACACAAACTTCTCCACTTACTTCTGTCAAGTTTTCTCATAGAGGGTACGGAAGACAACATAATGGAACGGACCGGGGAAGACAGCACAGACTGTCTGGCTATTAACGGACTTGGAGAAACCATGCATTCGGATTGAGGTTTGGAATATCTGAGTGGATCCTGCCTGTCGGGTGAGACAGCAGATCTGGAGCTGGATCCAGAATCCAAGGTGGATACTGAAGATGAGGCAAAAGGAAGGGGAACCAAATTTGTCAAGGCATGAAAAGGGCAATGAGGATGACTCTGCTCTTCAATCTGGCTGCTTTCTGAAGAAACTCTGGAATTAAAGGAGTCAGTGGATAAGCGTGTAACAGTCCAGGGGGCAATTGTGGAAGTCAGCATCCCTCAGTGACTCCCCTAGTGGGGGGACTAGGGCAAAGAAGCGGCTGCACTTACTGGTTAGGGGAAGATACAAAAAGATCACAGATAGGCTGGCCCCACTGACAGAAAATCATGTCCGTCACTTTGTCATTGAAAGACCACTCATGAGGCAGTAAGATGGACCTGCTTAGTTTGTCTGCTATCATGCTGGACTTCCCTGGAATTTGCACTGCGACTAGAAAGCAGTTGGAAGAGGTGGCCCATTGCCACACCATCAGGGCTTCTCGACACAGGGGGTTAAGATTTGGCTCATCCCTGTTTGTTGATGTACCAAACCACCGACATGTTGTCAGTTTGGATCACAATCGTTGCAAGAGGGAGAGAACCTTGGAATGCTTGCAATGCCAAGAGCACTGTTCTCACTTCCAGAACATTGATATGCAAATTGGCCTATCCGGGGGATCAAGTGCCTTGAACAGTCTTCCCCAGAAAATGCCCCACCCCCACCCTATTTGGGAAGCATCTGTGGTCAGTATATGGCCTTGGGCCGAGGGCGAATGAAAGGACAACCTTACAATGGTTGTTGTGACTATCCACCAGGAGAGATACCGTTTGCATATTTAAGTTATTTGAATCCTTGTCGACATTGGCCGAGATAGAACGGACCACTGAGATTGAAGCATCCAGTGCAGAATTTTCATGTGATATCTTGCTAAAGGCACTAATCTTACTGCTGCTGACACTGATCCTAAGGCTTACAGAATCAACTGGGTTCTGCTACTGCAAATTTTCTTGTCCTGATTTCTTATTGTTTGTACTCCTGCAAAGGGGAGAGAAGCTACTATAGATACGGTGTTGAACATTGCTCCTATAAATTCCAAAGTTTGAGTCGATTGTAACGGAGACTTGTTGCAACTGATGGTTATTTCTAGATTTCAACAAATCTGTAAGGCTGTCTCGTGCCTGTACCAGTTGATGCCTGGTCACAGCGGTAATGAGCCAGTTGTCCAAATATGAAAACACCCAAAATCCCTGCAGTCTCAGGTGAGTCGCTACTACTACCATACACTTGGTGAACACCTTGGGAGCTGTAGTGAGACCAAAAGGCAGTGCTCTGAACTGTAAGTGACTGGCTCCCAGCCAGAAGTGTAAGTACCTTCTGGATCATCTGTTCATTTTTATAGGACAGTACACATCCTGAACATCTACCGACCACATCCAGTCATCCTTCCTCAGGAATGACAGAATGGACTAAACCATGACCATCCAGAACTTGGTGTGTTGAACTGATCTGTTCAAAATATTGACAGCTAAAATTGGTCCCCTGTTGTCTTTGACTATAATAAAAAGAATCCAGAGTAAGTCCTGGATTCTATTTGGTATGGAGGGATTGCCTGGATGACTCTTTTTCAGCAGCTTTCATATTTCAGTGCTGGTGCTTTCCTCTGATTGGATGGAACATCGGAAATTTTCCTGGGTGAGGGGGTGGAATGGAAAGGAATAATACAACAGCTGGAAATGATGCTCTGCAGCCAAGTATCTCTTGTTATGCCTAGCCAGGCTTCATGGTGCAGAGATAACCGATCCCAGACTGCCTTCAGATGAAGGCAATCTGGCTTCCTTTCAGGAGCACTGAAAAAAAGTCTATTGGAAAAGGTATCTCTAGATGTACGGTTCTGCGGCCCTTCTCTGCCATGAGGGCATCTTCTGTCATTATCACCTCCTCTTCTGCCTCAGGGGGGGGGGCATCTTCATGTGGGTCCTGGAAAGGACCCTTTTCTAAACCATATCTTTCACCCTCCTCATTGGCTTCTGGAAAAGGTCCGTGAAGGGGTTGAAAAACCTGCAGATAGGGACTTTCCATACTTCTCATACCCGGAGAGTGTGCCTTTCACTGTGGGGCCAAGTAAAGAAGAATCGTCAAAAAGAGCACTGATGAAAGACGACTTAAAGGGCTCCACAAAGTCACACAGG
Source organism: Protopterus annectens (assembly GCF_019279795.1). Lineage (NCBI taxonomy): Eukaryota > Metazoa > Chordata > Ceratodontiformes > Protopteridae > Protopterus > Protopterus annectens. Next base: position 1,292,261,077 of record NC_056743.1, on the reverse strand, counting down.
CGCATCCAGGCATGCATCCTGATGGAAATGCCTGAACGTGCAGTCCTTGACGTGCCTTCCACAACATGCAAAATGAGCCTCATGGGCGAATTCACAAGTGATGGAAGAGTAGCCAGCTATGAGGCCATAAAAGTTTGAGACTCTGCAGTAGTGGCCCCTGAAAAGGAGAGTCTGAAAGTTCTTTAATCAAGTCCCCTTGCAATATTGTGAAATGTGCCAAGCAGCTCAGTGACTGGAGAGCAAATGTTGATGAAGCATATACTTGTTTCCCAAATCTGTCCAAAGTCCTAGACTTTCTGCCTGGGGGATGGACAGTGGAACTCTGTTCCATGAGTTCCTTTTCTGTAGCTGCCTCCACGACCATTGCATCAACTGGTAAACCCTTACTCCAATGCTCTCTCACCATCAGAGAAGCCAGAATCCTACCTGGTCTCGTGGGGATCAGCTCAACTGTACCTGGTTCCTTCCACGTTCGCTTAGACACAAAGTCAATGAGATCATCAGTATCCAAAGTGAACCAGGAGGTAGATGGGCCAGTTCTGAAAGCTTCCAGAAATACCGACTCTTCAGGAGTTGTATTTTGGGCAGACCAGTCACCTTTCTGCTTAAGGATCTCAAGTACGTCTCCAAACGAGACATGATCAGGTGGTGATTTTGGAGACCATTCTCCCTCAAAGTCAGTATCCTCAGTGACAGACTCCTGGGGGGTTGTCTAAGGGTTTCCTCTTGCAGGTCTTCTTCTTAGGGACTTCTTTGGTGGGGTGATCTGGAGAAGTATCGGAAGACATGACAATGCCTGGCTGGAAACTCAAGGCTGGCTGCCCCAGTGGCATAGAATGAGGAAGATCATGGTGCAAAGTCAGCTGGGATATCAAGGGTGGCTCCAAGGAGGAAGGACCCACCTTACCTGCCAGAGCAAAAAACCCTCTCCATAACCTCAAAGACCAACTGCTCCAGAGAGAAGAAAGCAAACGGAGCCAAGAAAATGAGTTTCTGACCTACAACTTCCCTCCGCTCCAAGAGCTGTCCAAGTGAGACGGAAGCCAGAGCTGAGCTATCCTGCGCCAAAGTTCCAAGGGAAGGGATGGCTCCAAAAACCTCAACTACGCCCCCCCCCCCCCCAGTTCTGACCTGAATGCTTCGGCTCCGAAAGTCCTCCAGATCCAACAGAATCAGAGCTGGTGCACACAGAGTAGCCATCAGATCTGAAGACAAGGTCCTCTTTGGACCTGACATAGAAGGGCCTGGAACTCTTATTTCCAAAGACACCACCGACTAGATCAAAGGAGGAAGTGTAGAAGTGGAAGGAGTAGCTGGATGAGGTTCCTGACCAGAGGAGACAAGAACCAGAAACACTCCCTTCTAAAACTGCTATGCGAAGAATCTCCTTATCATCCTTTCCATATCTGCCTCTAACATCTGGAGGACCGAGACACCACTGATGGGAAATTATTAGGGTACCCTGTCTGGTACTGGATCCAATATAGACTGACTAGAAGCATATTTGCTGGGATCCAAAGAAGGCCGACTCACAGAAGTTTAAGATCTAACTTTTGTCTTTTCATCTTCAACTCCGAAGAAGTTGAAGCTGAAGATTGACCTGGACCTTTTTGAAGGGTTCCTAACTTTTGGTTTCGGAGGTTGAACTCCAGAAAGGGCATCCGAAAAAGGGGTTAGCAACATACCCCTCAAAAATAGCACAATGATTGAAGCCTTGCCAAATGTCACAATCTTCATCCAAGTGCTCTGCACCTAAGCAACAAATGCAGACAGACTGGATGACAGAGAAAGGCAGTTTGTGTCCACTTCTCTTGCCCTTTCTAAGATGTCTGAAAAGGGTTTTAAAAAAGCTTACAACACTCAAAAAACAAACAGTAATATTAATACTCAGTCAGAAGATACAATGCTAGTAAAAGTTTTTTTTTCTTTTTAAACAAGTAATAAGGATAGGAAAGGTCTACCAGAAATGGTAGTTCAGAATACAGTGTACTTGTATAAAATGGAAAAAAGGGTATCGTTAGACAGAAATATTGCACAGAAAGGGAAAAACACAGAAGAAAATAAAAGTCTAAAGAAAAATTTACACTAAAGAGATAATTATTTTAAAGATAAATCACTTAACGGACTAAGTAATCCGAGCTGTATCAACCACATCTGGTCGCAAAAGCAGCAAATAAAATATGAGGAAAGTTAACCACAGTGCATTGTGGGTAGTAAAGAAGCTTGAGAGGTTGCTGATCATCACATGCTGGAGTAATGGTCAAATCAGATCAGAATGTTGGATCCGAACCCATACATTGAGGAATGAATGAAAACTGACATAATCAGATTCCATAATTATTCTATGTTTAATAAATAAAGTACTCAGGCTGACTGCAGCATTTCTTTGGCGTGCTGCACTTCTGCAACTAGCTTTTGGAATTTGTCCCATAGAGATGGAATGAATAAAATAGCAACCACTATTTATAAGAAACAGAGTAGAAGAAATTTATTTATTTTATTTATTTAACATTTGTTGTCCGGGAAGTCCGACTAGGTTCCACAGAGCCTGTTTTCAGCAGAGGCCTGGGCAGAAATGCTCCAGATATGAAATACTTATCACCATAGGAATAGTATGCATCTGAATCATATTTTTTTAGAAATGTTGTTAAAGGGCAAACACAGAAAATACTTAGGATGAATAAAGAGAATGAGGAAGCAAAAAAACAGGTTGGCGAGTTAAAATCAGATTTTATAGCCAGGGGTTATTCTACTAAACAACTTGATGCTATACAGGATGATGTTATGGTGGAAGAAATGAAGGATGATACTATAATTCTCTGATAGTTTTAACAATAATAATTACATGAGTAATAGGAATCAACTTGGGATGACAATTTCTTATAATGGACAAACTAAGGTAGTGAAAAATATAATCAAAAGGCACCGGCATACTTTTTGCATTCAGTTAAAGAATTAAAAACACTTAACAGTATAACCAAGTTTTTTTTTTTTTTTTTTTTACAAGAATAATCTGAAGCATAGGTTATGCTATAAGGAGCAGAAAAAAAAATTCAGTAAGAAAAATACAGTAGTAATAAGCTTGGCACCTTTCCTTGCCTTAACTGTAAACAATGTTAAGTTGTTATTGTTGTTCGTCTTTCGGCTTTTCCCGGTAAGGGGTCGCCACAGTGGAACTCCGGTCCACTAAATGATTGGCAGTAGATTTTTATGAAACGTTGAGGTGCCAGCTCGACGCCCAACCTTCAACGAAGGCACGCCCATTTACGCACGCATGTCTTTTGAATGCTACCCAACCACGGGGAAGACATGCAGAATAATGTTAAGTATATAAAGAAAACAAGAATTAAAGCATCCACTAACTGGTAAACCTTTTTTACTTAAATTTACATGCGGACTGCAATTCTGTGAATATAATACAGATTGCCATACATAAAAATGTGAAGATTTTATACAGGTAAAGCAAATAGAAAGTTAAAAATACATAATTTTGACCGTATTACTAAAATGCATAGGAAGCTGGCAGCAAATGCATTACATAAACATATGCAGGATAAGATCATATGTTGGAATTTACTGTGTTGGAAGAATTAAAACTGGATGGTAGCAAGTGGTGATAAGCAGGGTAAAACTGAAAGTCTAGAATACAAATGTATTACCATCTTTACTGCAGATAAAGAATCTGGTTTGAATAAGATTGTATAAAACCTATTTTAAAGCAACGCAGACTATGGTGAATTTTGAAAGGTTTTGTTTTGCTATACTTTAAAGATAAATGATTTGGTCTCATTCACTGTTAATGGAATGCATCACATGATTGGTTTGTGCATAACTGATGTACTTTTACTATCAAATTTTCAACACCTGAAAAAGTTATACTGAGAAACATTTAGGAGTTAGTTTGTTTTTTAATTGTAATAAATACTGTTTTCTTAAGCCTTTTTTGTTTGCTTGTTCTGTTTAGAGAGTACTGGCTTGGGGATTTATCTGCCTGAGCTACCAATTTTGGGATTTTATGGACTGTAAAGGTACTAAAACAAGATAAATACTGAGGATAATGGGACAGTCAAATATGTGTAGCTGCTAACATACATGCAATAAAAGCATCAGCCTCCCCCAGCACAACTGGAAGTATACCGTGATCCGCACTTCTGAATTCTTCCTTCATCTAGACTTCAATATTACTGCTACACAAAATATTAGGTTTTAAGGATTTTGAGAAATATACTAAAAATGTTCACTGAAAGAAAGACACATTAAACTGTCAGAATGAAAGACCTCTAAAATAACCTAAATAAACCATGACCTCACTTACAACTTCATTTAATACAAGTGAATTTTTTCTAACACTATCAATCCATGCAGTAGGTCGCTACTATGAGATAAGCCTCACAGACAGCCCCTGTCACCATTATTTTTGTTTACCTTGCCGTCTGGGTCCTTCACCTCAACATGCATTCCCAGTCCTGGAGTGGAAGGCAGAAAAGACTCTGACTGCTTATCCCATAGTTGTGTGCGGTAATTACCTAAGAACATTAAAAAAAAAAAAAAAACAGCATCAGAAAATATCACCTGCAAAAATAACATCTGCGTGTTTTAGAAACAATTATTCAATTTATGTGAGGTCTTCTCAGTTTTACAATTAAAAACAATTAAAACAGAACAAATACTTCTCAAAAACAACTTCAGAAAAACTAGCTTAGGATTAAAGTAGAAAATCTATTATTTACTTCAACATTCATACATATAAGAAGAAGAAGAATGTTAATTTTCAGGCTTGCTCACTCCGAATGAATACCTTATAGAAGCTAGTAGTCCATTCCCAGTACCCAAGTTATACACTGAGCACTCAAACACCTAAATGTTGTAATACCAATTAATTTGTTTCACTTGATACCTTATAGATGAATACAGGCGTGTACTTCACACATCTGTTACCACTTACTACTTAAATTTGGTAATATATGTATGGTTATTCTACTGATTTTATTTACTTATTTTATATATGTTAACTGGGTAGAGCCCTGCTGGGCAAGTAGCCCATTTTCAGCAGAGACCCGGGGAGACAAGCTCCATAACAATAGTACAAAAATATAAAAATGTTTAAAAGGATTTACAAACGATATAGAAAAAAAAGTTTGACAGTTGCCAACAATCACAATTTACAAAAAGGTGAATGTAAAACAGAAACCATTACATTTCTTAAGCCTTATTAAAGACAATAATATGAAACTCATTAGATATACAACTAAAAACCAATGTGGCATTTTCATTTGGAAGAAGCAAAACAAGAAGATAGCAGAATAGAACATTTAATCGAAGGCATGAGAAACTAGCCAGGAGTATTACAGGGGCATAGCCATTGTTGAGTAAGGTATTCCTTTAGGAGTTTTTTGAAGCTATGACAATCTGTGTTTTTAAAGATATTCTGGGGTAATAAGTTCCACTGTTTGGCTACTTTGAAGGAGAAGAGAGAGTCACCAAAGTAATTTTGGGACTTAGATAATCCTATAAACTTGTACTCAAGGTTACAAAGGGTCCTGGGGTTGGTATTTAGTTGCACTAGGTTTGTGGATAATGCAATGGGGCAGTGGTGAGCCGACTGGGAAATTCAAGCCAGTGTAATGTTTGAAGAGCAAGGCAATGATGGGTCCTGTTGGGTACATTAGCAGCAAATTTTGCTATTTTGTTATTGCAGGAATCAAGTAGATGTAAATCAGACTTGTGCAGATTAGTGAAAAGTTGAGAACAGTAAAGAAGAGTAGATAGGAGGTGGGATCTGACTGTGGCTAGTCTGGCATTTTGAGTAAGGTAAGGTTTGGCCATATATAGAGCACCAACTTGGGTGTGAACTTTTTGTGAGTGATATGCGTTTACTGAATGTTAGGGCTGTTGTCTATCATGACACAAAGTAGGTTTGTTTGGTTAACTGGTTCTATTACAGTGCCATTAGTGGAGTAGATGGAGAGAGAAGGTGGTTTTGCTTTGGATTTCCTGTTAGAGAAGATCATTAACTTTGTTTTGTTTGAGTTTAGGATGAGTTGAAGTTCATTTAGGTAACTTTCAATATCTAGAAACAACTTCTACAGTTTATCTTGGAGTTTTTGGGGGTGTGGGAGCAGAGCAAATAAGAGTATCGTTGTCAGCATATTGAATAACAGCAGCAGATTTAGTGGCAGTGTTTAGACTGTTTGTGAATATAATAAAAGGGCCAAGGATGGAACCCTGAGGAACCTTGAGACTTAATTAGTAAGGTAGCTAAAGAACCAGTTCAGAGCTGTAGAGTTGAGGTTGAAGGACACCAGAGTGTGTTGAGTAGTAGTTGGTGGGATACCGTATCAAAAGCTTTGGACATATCAAGGAATATAGTAGAAACTAGTTGTACATTGTTTTTGAGAAGATTAGATAGTGAAACTTAGGAGGGCTATGGAAGTACTGTATTTTAGACGGACGCCGTGCTGTGAACTAGATAAGAGGTTATTTGTAGTGAGGTGGTCTAGGATCTGCTTATGGATACATTTCTCTAAGATTTTGGCTAGAGGTGAGAGAAGGGCAATGGGCGGATAATTAGAGAGATTTTTAGATGCGCCTCCCTTGTGGAGGATGATATGGGATACCATAGTATGGGGACATATTGTTCTGCGATTAAACAATTGATTAGGATAGATACAGGACAGGTGATAGAACTTGCAGCAGTTTTTAAAAAGTAATTAGGGAGTTGGTCCACTGCTAGACAGGTAGGTTTTAGTTTTGATAGGAGTTTTTTGATATAAGAGGTTTGCATGGGTTTAGGAGAGAAGTAGTTGGTTTTAGAGTTAGTAGATGTAGGCACTGTAAGGGGTTGGTTAGATCTGTTGTCGTTTAAAAGTGAGGTGACCGTTGTGATGAAATGAGAGTTAAATTGGGATGCTATACATATTCGGTGCTATTTGTTGTAGATGGTGCAGGGTTGAGGAGGTAGTTAAGGTTTTGCCAAAATGCTTGTGGATTATTTATGCGTTTCTGCTGACAAGCTAGAAAATTTTTTATCAGATAATATTTGCTTCTTAGTTAGGTTTCTTAGTTGTTTGTAAGAGGTGTGGTTTTCTGAGGTTTTGGAGGTTTGATAAGCAGTCCAGGCTCTATCCCTTTGTTTAATAAGAGATTTAGCATCTTTGGTTATCCAAGGTAGGTTTTTGGCTTTGGGGCAAATTTTTCTTGTTGGAGCGAGGTAAGGAGGTTGAGGAAGGTATCATTAAAATATTGTACAGTATAGTCTAGGTGAAGTGATTTTAGAGATGACCAGCTGCAGTTTTGAAGTAGGGAATTTAAGATGGTAGGGGAAACATTTCTTTTGTTGCGTATGTGTTTGAAAATGACATTACAGGGGGAGTGAATGCATTTCCTTAGAAGAAAGGTAGGGGAGTGATCACTGAGACAATCAGAGGGGCACCCAGCCTGGTGGGCAAAGTTGGGCTTATTGGTTAGTACCCAGTGTAGAATAGATTCATTCTTGGTGTGTTTATTGATTCTAGTGGGGAAGTTTATACTTTGGGTGAAATTGAATAAATTGGTACAATTGGAGGGGTTGTCAGATGAGCAGGAGAGCCAGTCCAAGTTGGAATCATAGCACCATAGTTTCATGGTTGAAAGTAGAGGATGCCCAAGATAGAAGACTTTCAATGGTAGATAGATTATTTCCTGGTGGTAGGTAGGAGGCAATAACTATGATGTTGAATTTCTGTTTCTGATAGATCTGGGGGAGTACAGATTTATAACTATGATGTTGAATTTCTGTTTCTGATAGATCTGGGGGAGTACAGATTTCAATTTTGAGGAAATTTATATACATGAGGACAATGCCTCCACCACGCTTGTTCAGCCTATCTTGTCTAATAACATTATAACCACTAGTAAGTAAGTATTTCCTCATCTTTAATGTGGGGTTTTAGCCATGTCTCTGTAATAATTACTATATCAGGACTGTAGGTAGTTAGGGCTGCATGAAATTCACTAGTTTTTTTGTGATACTTCTGAGGTTAAAATTAGTTATGAGTAAGTCTGATTTTGAATTTTTTAGAGGAAGAAGGTGGAGGGCAGTATTAGCAGGTGTGGTGGGTGTTATTGGGTAGGGTGGGAGTAGCTGTGTGGGTCCTGGGTTAGGATGTACGTCAGCCTGGAGTTTTATTTCTGTTAGTGAGTGTAGAAGGAGAGAGAGTTTGAACTTTATATTAGTTGATGAAGGAAACCTGGATAGGAAGGATGGTTGGGGGTATGGACACATTTATAGTGAAAGAGCAATATGTTAGAGTTAGTGTAGAGGTTAGAACAGATGTGAAAATGGATATTTGGTTTTGTATGGTATGTAACAGTGGGGAGTGTAGGAAAGGGGCAGTATGTTACATTTGATGTGATGAAGGATTTGGAGTGGGAGGCTAGGTAGAGGATAATGAGTAGGCGAGAGTAGCTCAAAAGTGTAGCGATGACGGACATGGTGAAATAGTAGGGAAATAGGAGAAAAATATGGATGGGTTGGTGTCTGCAGTTTAGTAGAGAGAGAAAAATGTACTGATACAGTGATGGGGTGACAGTGTTATATGAGGGATAAAAATAATGGTTAGTGAGGTGGGAAGGGAGAAAATGAAAACAAAACTGATTGCGGGTGTGTTGGATGAGGTAGCTGCAAGTTATAGGACAATGAATTAGAAAGGTGTGGTTTAGGTTAATAAGTGTAAGAAAAGTGGGGTTGGGTGGGTGGAATTTTAAACATTAATTCCACTGTTTTCAAGTTTTGTATATATGTATTCAGATACAAAATGTTTAAATTACTTATTGGACTGTTTTCTTGACTTGGAAATAATTCTGCTCCCATAAGCCTTAGCAATGGCTGAAATAGGTCTTTTGATCATTTCACTATCCTAACTTAAACAAAAAAATCATAAATAAATACATCTTATCATGCTAAATGAAATGACATCACAGTGCAACACAACATTTTTAAACACAGTTTTATGTTAGCATAAAATGATCATAAATACTTGCAAGGGAATTAACAGTAATGCATTATGAAAATGGTATGTAATGCATATTCTGTATAAAACAAGTATATGAAAATATTTTCTTAAATTTGTCCCAACACAAGGTGCTCCTGCAATGGACTTATATAAATGAATTTGAATTTTTACAAATGCAGGCCAGTGAAAATAGGAATACAGTTTCCCACCTGTGCTGTAGCAAATTACTAGTCCATATATACCTTGCTCTTTCTTCTTTTGTATACATCAGTTTTTCTACCTAACCAAACTAGTTAAAACCACCTTTTTCACAAACTTCACCCCACCGTATCCTTGTAAAGACTAGCATCATCGGAAATACTTGTGCTTCTGTAACAAGGAATTTGACAATGCCACCACTTCTCCATAATGAACCAGTTCTTAATTTTTTAATGTTTTTGTTCCCATGCCTGCATACCATCAAGCAAAGTCTCCCTTCCTGACTGGTGGCAACTCCCTAGTAACACTAAAGCAAGAGTAATCCAGAAGCGCTGCCTTTAGTATCATTTAGACCACCATGAGGGTTGCTTGTCTCCTCTCCAGGATCCAAGATATGAGGGCATTTTGATGGTCTAGCCCCACCTCCCAGGTGGGAAGACAAGCTACTTGCATCAGCATCACCTACAAATGCCCTTCCCCTACGAGTACACACTCCAATGCACTCACTAAAGAAGGCCATCACCAGCAAGTGGGCACATAGGCCAAAAGCCCGCCATCCATGATCCTTATGCAAAACCACCCTCCTTCAATGGACTGCAATAGTATGCATCCTGCTCCATCCTGCCTGCCCCCCTTCCCCCAATGGCCACACCCATTCTTCCTACCATCTCTGTCAAACACCCAGTCACCCAGGCTGAAGTCAGGGCTTTATACTTCTACTACATTGTAGCTGGTTCACTACTTCCTCAGATATCTCAGGGAGATGACAAAAAGGAGTTTTGGAAAGTTATGTAAAATGCAGAACAGTGTTCCAGTTATAAAGCCACCACACAACTACACAATATGTTTGCCTTGCCTCTCATACAAAAGAGTATCTAGTCAAATGTCTTAAAGGTGAAATGAATGAATAAAATGTTTTCTTCTGCTCCTGCATAGAGATCTTAATGCACTACAGTGTGAAGTCTGCAGTTACTGCATTCACTTTAGCATTTTTATGACTATGCCACCCACTAAAATGACTTGGCATACTATTACTACATCCATTAATATGAAGGGGGGGTGGATTTAAGATAATACACAAAGGGAGATGGAGTTTTTGGAGTAACGATACAAGAATTTTGCATTTTTCTTCCACCTCCACTTGACAGCTTTCTGCTTTATAATATTTCATTCATCCTTACAAAAGGTGGCTCAATACCTATTACTACATTTATGTAAAATTCACTATATTAATACAATATTAGGATTTCTATATCAAGGCAAATATCTTTTTCCTCCTACAAGACACAAACCGATTTCCTTACCAATCTCTTCTACAGGAATGGTTCAATGACTCAACAACTAGAATATCTGACTTTGATGATGGAAACCAAAAAGACTGTGGGCTTCTCCCCCCATGATACTTTGACTCAATTTTCTAGCTCTGACACCATAATGAAGCATCTGGGAGGATGCTGCTCTCTTGAGATGCCATATTTCAGATGAGACATCAAACTTAAGTCCCCTCTGCCTAAGATGGGTAGTAGCTCAGGTGGATTTAAAAAAGATCTGGTTATCAAAAATAGAGTTGTCACTTACTGAAAAGACAGCAGTGGTATACATTTATTTCTATCAAAGATTACAAAATACAAGTTAAATCATCCATATTTCGATTATACACTTAATAAATGTCCTAAATGTCCTATATCAGGTTTCTTCCATATTCCAAACTGTGCAATAACATTCTCTCACATCTAGCTATCCAGCTCCCTGGAGTAATTCCTGGACCCATAACTAAGTCCTGTAATACAAAAAAGCAGCTGCAAAATTAAAAACAGCAAGTGTGAACAACTGCTTTTTCCAAAGTCATTTTTGTAGGGGGGGTAGTCCACCCCCTGCATCCCTCAGTGTCAGTGGCGCAACAGGAAGCACACTCACCTTTGGTGCAGAAGGCCTGGGTTCTACTCCCACACCCGGTAGATCAGTTACTGACAATGCAGTGCAGCATAAGGAGACTGCTGCACTCCCGAGTGCGTTGTCCTTCAGATGAGACATTAAAACAGAGGTCCCATCTGCTTGAGTTCATAGTAACCTAGGTGGATGTAACAGATCACAAGGCACCAATCAAAAACTGTAGGAGTTACTTTATTATACAAACACTTTTCCAACTTTCTTTCATTACTTACACATTCCATACATTTACAGTTTACATCATAAAGCATTTTGCATGTTTAGCTACCTAAATACATATAAAACACATTTCATACCTCCCATCCTTTCCAACATAAACATTTCTTTATATCACATATTACTTCCTCAGTCTTTTGTTACACACCAATTCTTCACATCTTTTCCACAAACATGAATAACATTTTATCCCATTTTCAACTTAACACCCACCCTTATAACTCCCACCCTTATACTTCCCATACAACACCCTGTCCATTTCAAAAGTTTTAAATACTTTCCTAGTCATAAACATACTGAATAATGTCTAAAAAAACCTTCATTCTCCTTACAAACCAAAAAAAAAAAAGAATGCTGGGCTGTCTTTTCAGTTTTGCAGCCATTACACATTCTTTGTTCTATCATTTTATATTTCATGTTATTTTTCAGTGGCAGTTTGTCCAATAATAATCACAGAAAAACACGTGTTACAAAAAAAGAATCAAATCTTTTCCACCTCTTCCTTATTGCATTAACACCTCTCCATTTACTACCCCCAAGGAACAAAATAATAGTTTTCTTTCATTATTTTTTTTATACCATTCTTTCCTTTCCATTATATAAATTCTCCATGTCTTTAGTTTACTTCCATATTCTTCCCTTCCAAACCTTTTGCTTCTCTTTTCCTTTTCTTACCCCCACCCATCCACATACATTTATATTTTTCAATAAATTTCCTAGTATTGTCTTTTTTCCCCAGACACTTAACACCCAAAATAAATTTACAGATGCTAACATAAGTGTTTTTATTAAATTCAACCCTTCCCCTCTCTTTTACATTTTAAACCATTGGTCTTTTGACTGGATTCAACAGTGTTCCCCACAGAAAAAAAAACACAATAATTCAGTTTCTATACAGTTTGGAAACATGTACACACCACCTTAATATGTCAGCTTTCCCAAAATATGTGTTTTAACATGTATACCCTTTTCTTAGGCAGAAATGAAACACCTTCCATCAATCTATCAGCTTCTGTATTTCTTTTAGAACTTCTATGAATTCTATGAAAACTTCTCTTCACTTTTCTATTACTATTTATTCCCTTCCAAACAATGTCTAGATTAACATCACTTTCAGTGCTGGTAAAACAAATACCTGCCACTCTTACCACATCTCCAAATCCCTTACTTTTTGACTAAACTGTAATCCTACAGTGCCTAAAATTTGTTCTGTTTAGTAAAATTACCTCTATCAACCAATATTTTTTCTCGACTACCAAAACTAAATCGCCTGCATAGATTAGCATTAAAGGTAACCTTATCCATTCCTTAACTTCCAATTTACCATAAATATAAATATAGCTTTGCCAACATAAATCCTACATAAATACAGCATTCTCTTTACATAGGCCTAAAATGGAGCCATATTAAATCAAGCCTATATCTTCATTTTACATTAACAGTTTCAGTAAGTGCAGTTTCAAAAGAAAATAATGTTTCAATGAAGGATACAAATGAGCTCAGCGAAATAACATACAGGCCAAAGTACTGATTAGGATGAAATGTGCTAACAGGATGTGTGGAACATTTTATTACAAAGAGATCTTATTTAGATTCTAACTGGTTTGGGAACCAAGATTAGTGTAGAATTTGTTTGAAATTTACAGGGTTTTATGATAGACTTTCTAAACAGAAGTTAGTAAATTCAGTTCAAGTTGAAAAAAGATTAAATACAGTTCAATTTAAATACTCGGGAGAAAATATTAGGGAGATTAGTCTGTAAAAGTCCAGAAACTACAGAAAGCAGTGCAGATCGTCTTAATTCTGCCATTACAGAGAACAGGAAATAACCTAAGACTTTTTATGACCTTGTTGAATTACTACATCTATTTCCATTGTATGCTGTGACTATATAATAAACTAAAAAGTGAGTTTATTCTGAAAGATACAAAAAGATATGGCACATAAAGGAGAAACAGATATTTGGCACCTGTTCAGCACCGGGTGTTCATTCCAGTTCTTACAATTTACATGTTTGTATAACTGCATTCATTACAATAGCAAACACCCACATGCTCAATGGACAACTTTGCTTTACCCCTCCTTCCCTGTCTTATCTTTTTTCCTACCCATCCATTCATACTCAGACATACAAGAAATTTCATAAATTGTCCTCACTATCCATATTTTTTTCACCTACCTCTTTTTCTTTTAAAATGTTCTAACTTTTTCTCATTGTCAATACTGTCAAATGCCTTAGCCATATCACATACGGTTACCTTTTCCACTCCTTTCCATTTATATACTCAACCAATTCTTATTCTGTCTCCTCTGCACCTGTACATCCTTTTATTTCTGTGGTCCTTTACTAGAACCTACTACTGCATAAGTCTTTACTCTGGAAACACTGCTGTTAGTCATCCCCCCCCCCTACTTACTGCACGCTCTTCCATCTTTTTGAAGCCCAACACAGAGCATGCCCTTAAATTCAGTTACTTCACTGGCCAGACATGCCTCTCTGTATACACACCATCATTTACAGCATCCCTCAGTCTTTCTGTTATCTCCTCACTGCCAAATATTTTGTCCATTACCACACTGCACTGCAGGGTCTCCAATTCATCTAGTTCTGCTTCTACCAATCTTTCTGGTACAAGAGTCATCTGGACCCCCTGATACCATGATATTCCAGTCAAAAATGGATGGCACAGCGGTGTCACCTCACAGCAAGAGGTTCTCCAGTCTGTGCGGAGTCTGCATGTCCACCCAATGTTTGTGTGGGTTTCCTTCCACGTTTCTCCCCTGGACTCCGCTGAAAATTGGCTTTGTTACTAGTCGGACTTTCCCAGTAAACAAATGTTAAATAGATAAAAAAATACTTTTTCTTTTGAATAAGTTTCTTTTTTCTCACTCTCCAGCTCATTTCCACTCACAGCCTCCATCTTTGATTCGGACTTTCCCAGTAAACAAATGTTAAATAGATAAAAAAATACTTTTTCTTTTGAATAAGTTTCTTTTTTCTCACTCTCCAGCTCATTTCCACTCACAGCCTCCATCTTTGATTCAGTGAACACCGGTAACAGCTACCTGGCACCACCTAATGCTAACCTCACAAAGAGTAGGTGTTCTTTAGTTATTACAGCTTATATACATTATTTACAATTGATTACAGCTGACATTACAAAATCATATAACTTCATATATTTCAATTACTCCTCCCACTCTTTTTTCCACAACCAAAAACGGATCTTAAAATATAATGGGTATTGTCTGAAATTATGATCTCATTCAATCTTTCATTCCATATCATCCATAAAACAATTTTCTATCAATTTCTTTCAGTTTTTTCTTTTGTTACCATAACACCTATCATATTCATATTTATATCTTTCAGTTTTAAAATCATCCAATACATACATTTCAGAATTTTTCCCACAATTATTACTCTCATGTAATTCAAGAAAACGTGTTCCATCGTCTCAGCTTCTCCACAACAGTTACATACCCTTTCTTCAATTCTTGTTACAGGTTATATTTGTTTTAACTTGCTTATCAGCCTCCACATAAAATCTTTATATTTGTACATTTTTCTGCTCAATACAAGCCTAGTTTTAATACTGCGGTGGTGGTGCTGCTGTAGCGTTGTCGCCTCGTAGTAAGACGTTGTCCTGTTCGATTCTCAGCTAGAGCGTCTTCTGTGTGGAGACATGCGTGAATGGGTGTACCTTTGTTGAAGGTTGTGCGTCAGGGCCGGCAACTTGGCACGTAAAAATCTGCTGCCAATCATTAGCGGACCGGAGTTCCGCTGTGGCGACCCCTAACCGGGAAAAGCCGAAAGACACAACAACAAGCCTAGTTTTAATTGCATTGCTTATTTCATTATTTAAGAAGTCTACACACCCCTGTTAAAATACCAGTTTTTTGAGATATTTATTTATTTATTATTTGTTTATTTTATTTTACATTTGTTGACCAGGTTAGACTGGCTGGGCAGGTGCCCTTTTTCAGCAGTGACCCGGGGAGAAAAGCTCCCTTTAATACAAGTAAAAATAAGATAAAAAATAAAAATAATACAGCAGTCAAGTATTAATATGCCACAAAAATATAAAAATGTGTTATGGTCTGATGAGACCAAGGTTGAACGTTTTGACCACAATTCCAAAAGGTACATTTAGTGCAAAAACACTTCGCATCACAAAAAAATGAGACCACAATAAATCATTTCAAAACTTCCCACCTTTAATGTGACCTATAAACTGCACAATTCAATAGAAAAACAAACAAATCTGTTGGGAGAAAAAATATAAAAAAACATACAATAAGCAGGTTGCATAACTGTGCACACCCTTAAACTAATACTTTGTTGGAAGTACCTTTTGATTTATTTACAGCATTCAGTCTTTTTGGGTAGGAGTCTTATCAGCATGGCACATCTTGACTTGGCAATACTTGCCCACTCTTCCCTGCAAAAGCACTCAAAGTCTGTCAGAATGCGAGGGCATCTCTTGTGCACAGCCCTCTTCAGGTCACCCCACAGATTTTCTATTGTATTTAAGTCTGGGCTCTGGCTGGACCATTCCAATACTTTAATTTTCTTCTGGTGAAGCCATTCTTTTGTTGATTTGGATGTGTGATTGGGATCATTGTCGTGTTGAAAGGTGAAATTCCTCTTCATCTTCAGCTTTCTAGCAGGCGGCTGAAGGTTTTAGGACACAAGTGACTGGTATTTGGAACTGTTCATAATTCCCTCCACCCTCACTAAAGTCCCAGTTCCAGCTGAAGAAAAGCAACCCCAAAGCATCATACTGCCACTACCATGCTTCACCGTGGGGATGGTGGTCTTTTGGTGATGCAAAGTGTTTTTGCACCAAAAGTACCTTTTGGAATTGTGGTCATAAAGTTCAACCTTGGTCTCATCAGACCAAAACACAATTTTCCCACATGCTTTTGGGAGTCTATGTATTGTTCTGATAATTTTAGCCATGCCTGGATGTTTTTCTGTGTAAGAAAAGGTTTCCATCTTGCAACCCTACCCCATAGTCCAGACATATGGAGAATACGGGAGATTATTGTCACATGTAGTTACACAGCCAGTACTTGCCAGAAATTCCTGCAGCTCCTTCAGTGTTGCTGTAGGTCTCTTGGCAGCCTCCCTGACCAGTTTTTGTCTCGTCTTTTCATCAATTTTGGAGGGATGTCCAGTTCTTTGCAACATCACTGTTGTCTCATATTTTCTCCACTTTTTGATGACTGTCTTCACCGTGTTACATGGTATATCCAATACTGTGGACATTTTTTGTACCCTTCTCCTGACTGATGCCTTTCAACAATGAGATCCCTCTGGTGCTTTGTAAGCTCTCTTGTGAACTATGGCTTTTGGTGTAGCAGGCAACAGAGTAAATGTCAGGAAAATCCTACTAGGACAGCTGAACTTTATTTGGGGTTAATCAGAGTCTATAACTAATGGCAGGTGTGTACCCAAGAAGACTGAATACTGTAATTAAATAAAAAAATGCTTCAACAAAGTATTAGTTTAAGGGTGTGCACATTTATGCAACCAGCTTATTGTACGTTTTTTACTTTATATATTTTTCCCCCAACATATTTCTTTTTCAATTGAATTGTATAGGTTACAGGCCACAATAAATTTGGGAAAAGTTTTGAAGTAATTTATTGTGGTCTCATTTTTTAATATCACAAAAACCTGGCATTTTAACAGGGGTGTGTACACTTTTTATATCCACTGTATATACTTGCCAAATAGGCAATCTTACCTAACAGAACAGAGTTTATTAAATATACCTTTTTCTTATACAAAAATCTATACTCTCCAAAATATACACATCTCTTTTCAGCTTTTGTATCAATCTCTCCCACTATGTTTCCTTCTTAATATTAACCCCAAATGTTATTCCGAGAATATCCACCTCTCCATCATTAAAGTGAATACCTTCTAAATCACCCAAAAATCCCATCCCTTTACTTTTATCCTTATTCATGTTTAGACCAAAGTATATTTAAGTATTCATTTAGTTTCCTAATTTCTTCTTCCGTCCAGTTCTTATTCTTAGTAATTAAGACTATATCATCTGCATAAGCAAGAATAACCAGAACATATATTCCCTCTATCATCCTATACCTTGTCATTTTCAACTCTATTCATTGCATTTACGATTACATTCATAACGCAAACAAAATACTACTTGCTGGACAACCTTGTATTTTCCCACACTCTGTTCTTATTTCTTTGCTTAACTATCCATTAAAGATTTTATTTTGATTCTCATATACTAATCTTATAGCTTTTATTATCACTTGCATTACAATCTCTCAATATACTCCACAATTCCTCATATTGTATTTTATCAAATGCTTTATTCACATCTCCAACCAATACTTTAGTTTCCACTTTTTTATTTATAATGTCATCTATTATCTTTTAATATCCACAGTAAATCCAGATTTTCTTTCCCTTTTTTCCCCCAAAAATAGTCTCCATCAATCTATCCACACCGTTCCCTAATCCTTTCCTTATTATTCTCATAAATATTTTATAGTTTGTATTATTTAATATTACTGGTCTCCAGTTCCCAATATCTTCCTTCTTCCCCCTCTTCCATGTAAATTCCATTTCCCCCACACATATCTTTTTTTTTTAGTTATCGTTTTTCTAACCATTCATTCAATACTTCTACAAAACATACTTTTTGCTGGTCTTTCATGTTACAATACATATATACTCAATTCTATTCCCACAGCTTTCTCTATATCTAGTTTTAATATTTCGTTGAGCTCTCCTATACTTAGATTTTTTTCCCATAATCTCATTATCTTCTTTTCTTAGCATATTTACCTCCCATACTTTCTTCTCTTTTGTCTCGGTCTCCTTAAATGTATTTTATATACTGCTATTACTTCACATATTTTTTCTTGTGTACTCACTTTTCTCCATTATTTTCCAGTTCTCTTATTACCCTCTCATTTTCTCTTACCATTTGACTCAAATACAGAGCCACTTCCTTTTCCCTTGTAAAAATTATCTTTACTTATATAAATTTTTTTATTCTTCTCTTGGTTCATTTCATATATTTCCTTCTCCCTTCCATAAAAAAATATTTATTTAAATAGTCTGACTTACCAACCTACATTTGTTTTTCTTTCCCTGTTTTCGTTTGACATTCTAAAAATATTTCTTATATTTTCCTTTAATACTTAACCACCAATCAGTCCAATTTTCATAAAATATTCTCATCTCTACATGATCTTCCCATAATCAATTTCCTTTATCACCTCCTTATCCAAATACTTTTTAAATCTTGTAATACCTTTACTTATCCTTATATATAGTCTTCCTTTTCATTTACTTCTACTCATATAGCCAAAAGGTCTGAGAAATCTGTTTCCTTTGTTCCTTCCTTTATAATTTTTAAAATATCAGACATTTAATTTTGGTTTTAATCTCATTTCTTTTAGAAGTCTAATGTCCATTATCCCATATGTGCAGCCTTTCACTTTTCATTATTTCATATACTGTCTTAACATCATTCCCTTCTTTCTTTCCCTTAAATCAAAATTAAAATATCTCCTACCAATATTACTTCCATATTCACGACTATACAATTTAAAAATACTTTAAACATTTCCTCTCTTCCTTTTTTAGTGACAGAGGCATATGTTACAAAGATTCTATACATGTCTTTCTTATAGCTAAACTCTGCTATTCTACCTAACTCAACTGAAGTATAATCTAGGACCTTAACTATTTCATTACGTAACACCACAATCCCTGAACATGTACCTTTTCCCATACTGCACACAACACTCCCAGGCCATACATTTTCCATCTGCTTCCTTTCTTCTTCAATCAATATTCTTGTATCTTCTAGGATAATTACATGCATATCAAGTAACATACACCATTCCAAGGCAGCTAACCTTCATTTAAGATTCTCAGGTTCTTCCAAATTTATTACATTTTGGATCTTGCCACTTACCTTTCTTTCATAATCACACTTTTAAATTTTCTTTTCCCCATCTTTCACCCTTCTCCCTACTAAACTTTTAGCTCTTACTGTTTGCCAGCTACCATCTTCCTCTTCACTTGTTTCCAGTCTGGAGTGTTTCTCTCCGGGTCTTCGCTGAAAACTGGCTTCGTTCTTAGTAGGACTGTCCCGGTAAACAAATGTTAAATAAAATAAATAACTAAATAATTCTTTAATTTTCATTTTCTTTATACATCATGTTTTTTTAATTTCCTCTTGTATGATACAAGAACATGTACATGATGTGAAAAAAAAAGTATCTGCTATTTTTGCTCAGCATGTAAATGTTCATCACAACTAATTGAATCATGCCCTTTTTCCCCCATATTTTTACACATCAAATCACATTTGTTTCATGTCCCACTTTCCCACAAACAAAACATCTTCTGTTATCACAATTAGTTAAGTGCTCATTCTTTCCACAAAAAAGAAAGTTTTTGGCTGTCCCTTATATCTTATATAACTTCTATTTCCTTCAATTACTACACTGAATATGCACATCATTTTCCATCTTCAAAATTATCCCACAATCCCACCCCCCCAGTCGATTATGTCCATCGTATATTTTTGTAATGTCCAACACTTCTTTACAAATAGCTTTTAAAACAGTCTTTCAATGCTTCCTTGTCCACTTCAGTTCAAAATCATACAGTAATTATTTTTTAGACTCTCTATTAAAAGTCTGTACCACGTAAGAGTTCCATGGACTAGTCTTTTTTTCAGATTTCTCTAAAAAACATTCCATATATTGCCCAGTATCAAATAGAACGTTGCAATAAGTCTTTGTTGGGTGAAATTCAAGGGTAAAATAACTGTCCCACATACCTTTTATCTTTAGAGTTCTTTTTCTTTCTTACTGCTGAGCCGTACAATAAACTTCTTTAAAACCTCTCTTTCTCCCTCTTCTATTTGATTCTTACCTTCCTTCAACATCGATGTATAGGATTTTCTCTCTTCTGCAGTTTCTCTCACCTCCTCTTCTTGAATCTTGCCCATAATGTCGTCTCATGATGCCGCCACTTCACTTTCCAGTTCACTCTGCATAATCATTTCTTTAAGATAAACGTCCCATAACCCTCCCAGATTGGAGGGTTGTAACTATACACTCTGACTTTGACTGAGAAAACAGATTTTTTGAAACTGGTACTCAGAATCTTGCAAATGTTCGCTTACCTTCACGTCATCATTCTCCTTCACTCCAACCACTTCCTCCATCAACAACTCAAATCGATCCTTCAACCACAATCTCATTATTCAAACAGCTCTCCCAACTCCACTCTATTCTGAGCACACTCTTTATTCCACTCACCACCATACATTCATGCTGCCGCCATCTTCCTCCCAGTTTCTCCATGCCGCATTTGCACCAGAAATGAAAACTAGAAGTGTAGCAGCAAAACAACGTCTCCACATTCTTCGAAAAGAGTAGGGAAAGTTCCATGATGTCCTAGCCAAATTTCCACTAGTACCACCTTGGCCTCCCCCTCAAAAGAAGCTACCAGACTAGTGGAACTAACGCGGTCACCAAAGAATAGATATAGATTAAATATATATATTTTATAGATATTTAACTCTGAGCTCACTACACCTCAGAGCAAAAGGAATACTCCAAGACACAATGGGGATTAACAAAGGTTGAGGTCTTTTTCACACATTCCACCTTGCTATTCCAGGAGTTGCACTTACAAGACTCGGAATTTAATCTATTATGTAGCTATCCATAGTATCCAGCTCCCGGCTTATAATCATCAGTGAACTTGGTGAGTCAGAGGGCCCCAACATTGCCTTTCAATTCAGAGACATATATACCAAACAGAAGGGGGCCCAACACTGAGCCCTGTGGGACACTGCTAGTAACAGGTTTATTGGAAAAGGATTCACTTATTCCAGGGGGGGAGGGATTGTGTTGAAAGCTCTGGCCAGGTCTAGATAAGAGGTGTGTACTGTTTTACCCTCATCCATGGCCCTGGTGACTTTCTCAAGTCCACCAGATCAAGCAGGAAGACCTCCATTTCACATAGCCAAATTGGATCTGGTCCACTATTTGGAGATTACCAGTTATCGATCAGTTCCATGACAAATCTCTCCATGACCTTGCAGATAGGACTGGTCAAGCTTATGAGTCTGTAGATCACTGGGTAAGTTTATGGACTCCCCCTTGTGCAGAAGGACGACTGTTGCAGTCCTCCATTCCTCTGGGACAAAGCCCATCTGGAGGCTGTGGTTAAACCGGGATTTTAGTGACCCTGATAGATTCTACTTCAAACTAGTTAAGAAGTGTCCTAGAATGTTGTCGGGACCCATATTTAGCTTTAGCGAGTACATTAAGAACCTGTTCCCTCATAATGACCTGTAGGGGAATGGTTGCAGGTATTTCTTTGGGTGTGGTAGAAGGTGATTAGGGGGAGAAGTTTGAACTGAACCTGTTGACCAGCAGGTCTGCTATAGTTTCAGGCTGGGTATAAATGTTACCATTCATGATAACTTGGCACACTGCTAAGCATTTACCATGAGGTTACAAACATAATTAAAAAAAAGCCTTATAGTCATCTTTCACCTAGGAGGCTATCTTTGCCTCAGTTTGCTTTTGTAGATCTGACTAGCTCTCTAATTTGTTTAGACTGCTGAGTGCTTTTTTGCACTGTTTAACTCCACCACTAACACACCCACTACTCATCCCTTCTTTAAACTTCCAATCTGTCTTTACCACTTTTATTCGATCACTAATCAGAAAATTGAAACCCACCACCCTATCTGCTGACCTTCTCCCAGCAGAGTTCTTAAACACTGCTGCTGATGCCATAGCATTCCTCATATCTATCCTGATCAATAGGTCCTTAACAATCGATGCTATCCCCCCACCTGGAAAATATTGCATGTTATCCCACTCTACAAAGGTGGGCATTCTACAGAATTATCCAATTATAGACCCATAGCCATTCTTTTGCCACTGGCCAAAATAATGGAAAAGTGCATCCACAAACAAATTATGCACCATCTCATTCAAAACCAAATACTGGCTGCCTCTCAGCATGGCTTTAGGCCACATCATAGCACCATCTCCACTCTTTTTTCCTTCACCAATGCCATACATCTAAACAGAAACAATAATATGCTATCATCAGCCCTCTTCTTAGACCTCTCAAAGGCCTTTGATATGGTCAACTACCAATTACTCATCCACACTCTGAAATCTATTTCCCTGGACAGCCATACTGTACAGTGGTTCCAATCCTGAGTGGTACACAACAAGCAGTACTATGGCAGGGCAAACTATCCACCCTGTTACCTCTCACTTTTGGAGTTCCTCAGGGTTCTATTTTACGTCTTCGACTCTATCTTTATCAATAACCTACACACTGCCATCCCAGAAGCAACCGGCATCCAATATGCACACGATTCTACTATGATCTGCTCAGCCTCCTCCCCAACAGCCCTGAAAACCTTAATCCAGAATACATTTAACACAGTTGAAAATTGGCTCTCTAATCAAAGTCTTCTGCTGAATCCCTACAAGACTAAACTGATTCTCTTTACCCCCACATGTAGGTCCATCCCACTTTATAACATCAAACAATGGTACCTCTACTTCCCCAGATACCCATACTAAGCTCTTAGGGGTAATAGTAGATAATCTCAAATTTGATCTGCATGTCAACAAACCTATCAAAACCGTCAAGAAGAAGCTTGGCTCATTATATAGAAATTTACCTTTTCTAACCCCAACAGCTAGGATCGCAATCGCCCGCTCTCATCTTCTCTCTACCCTTCTATATGCTTCCCCTATACTCTGTAACCTAAACAAATCAGAGCTTACCAAACTCTCTCACTGTTACCACCATAATACCAGATTCGCCACTGGAGCCACATATAGGAGACATCACTGCCGTTACCACCATAATGCCAGATTCGCCACTGGAGCCACATATAGGAGACATCACTGCCAAAACCTCAATCTCAGAGGGTGGCAAGCACCGCCAAGCTTACTTCAGTTCAATCAGTTAATAGTAGCACATAATATTCTCAATCAAACTGAAAATACCCCCGCACTTAAAAATATCATAAGACCATATAGTAACTCCAGACCATTACACTCCTCCAGCAAGCTGTTAGTCCAAACACACAAAGCTAATAACTCATCTGGAGACTCCCCGTTTCCCAACTCTGCTGGCAAAGCTTGGAACTTACTTCCAGTGGGCATTACCCTAGAACCCTCTCCAAGCCTATTTAAAAAAAGGCCTCAAACCGTATTATAAAATGCACTGGGTCTGTCCATGTACGAACCACGATTAATCTCCATAACAACTCCCTAACTGAACAGTACAGTATTAGCTTCTTGCCCACAAATGCTTGCAGTGACATTCTTGTTCTGTACATTACTTTGTAAATAATAATTTTTGCTGTATTCCACCCATTTAATATTTTATATTCTACTACACACAGTTAAAATTGTGAATCCCTCAGACACACACACCGTAGTTTTTAATATTTGCGGCATGTATGTATAATTTTTTATCTGCGCAACTGGAGCTTTTCTCCTCTGTTAAAATTGTGAATTCGTCTTGAATGCCAAATCTTACTGACTTTGTAATACCCTTGGCATATATGTATGTTTCATCTGTATATTTGGAGCTTTTCTCCCCAGGCCTCCACTGAAATTGGACATGTATCCAATCGGACTATCCCGTTCAATCAAAAAACAGTTGGTTAACAGCAATCTTTCTAAACTCACGCATATTAGAGGCAATCCCTTATTTTCTGTTGAGCATTCTGCAGTTACTCCTCTTTTTTTCTGTGAGATTCCCCCTTATTTTGCAATACTTTAACATGTCAATCCCTCTCAATAATTCTTGTTACTTCTTAGCCATATCTCCCTTTCCTTCATTTCCACCTATGTTTAAACTCCATTTTAATTTTATCCCATTCCTAGCTATATTTTCAAAAGAAATTTCCATCTTCTCTAATGACTTTTGAATAATTTCCAATACCCATTCCTTCAGCAGATAGGTGGGAAAGTGCCAGTGTCTTATTTTTATTTTAGTTCTTATTGGTGAATGATCTGAAATAGTTATTGGGTGCCTATCAAGACCTTCAGTTAAATGCACACTTTCATGTGAAATGTAAATTCTGTCTGGCCTAGCCCAGTTTTTGTATCTTGGGGAAAAATATGCAAATTCACTCTGAACTCCTATTACTGAATTCACATCTTCCATACCAAATATTTTCATATATTTCTTCAAAAGTCTACCTTCCCTTGTTATACTTTCCCTTCTGGGCCCCCAGACATTTTCACTGCTACAAATCAAATTCCCATCCCCAGCTACAAGTAATACTCCTTGCTGAAAGCCGATAATTTCTCCCAGAATGTTCTTAAGCTCCACTACAGCAGTTTTAGGGAGGATATAAATACATGCCCGAGTAATCCTCCTCCCTTACCAGTAGCCCCATAGTGCTACAAATCTACAATTATTATCTTTTTATCCTCTATCACTACTGGAGCTCCTCTTGCAATTAATACAAGTACTCATCTTTTCCTCTGTCCCAGCTATTCTGCTGAATAACCATGAAGACCAAATGCAGAACTGCTATCCCTTTATCAGACTGTCTCAGACTGTGATAAGAATACTGCTGGTAAGTCTCTCTTTGGCTGTACTACTGCAAGAATCTGGAATACTCTACCTAGCCATATAACTTCTAATACCTCTACTACACAATTCAAAAGGCTCCTGAAAAAACACTACTCTAACTGGCTATGCTCCTGCTACTCCCCAGGTTAAGACTTTGCATTGACGTGTGGGTACTGTTATGCGATTCCAGGTCCCTGGTACGACTGTTATTCATTAGGCATTCTTTAGGTATGATCTGAATGTCACAAAGGTAGATACATATTGTACATATTGTATAAAATCAAGGACCTAGTACTAATACATGCTTTTATCCTGATAATTATGTATGTACCTACTACCAAAGCATGTTATTATCCTAAAAATGCGTTTTCACTTTCATTCAAATGTTTTGAATTTATTATCGCTACCTTCTGTGTTTCTGAATTTATACTTTTGTGTTTAATTTATCTTTTGGAGATTTTCTCCCCGGGCTCCTGCTGAAAATGGGCCAGTGTCCAGTAGGACTTTCCCGGTAAACAAATGTAAAATAAAATAAAGAATGAGAAAAAGCACATTCATTTTTCTTCTGTCATGCCCTTTTAATCAGACTATTTTTTTTTTTTTTTTTTTATTTACAAATGCAGTGCCCACATTTCTTAAAACTGAACAAGGAGAACGAGAGAAGAAAGAAAGACGGAAAAAAAACAGGAGCACCCGTTCAAAACAGTATCCTCGTTACACTTAAACAATAAGTGAGAAACTTCACTTTATAGCATGCAAAGAAAAATCATACACTATAAAAACAGTACTATTAAGAAAAAAATTGTTTTACTTGCAGTTTACTCACTCTCCTCTTCCCCTCTATTTTTCTGAACATTAATGACATGAAGTAAGGCATATCCCCCACAAGTCCAAAGAAGTCCAATATTTCCACAGTCTCTTGTTCTGTCATACTTCACAAATATAGTTATTGCTTTGTTTTCCCATATGTCAATTTCCAAGATTTTGGTTTTAGTCCTACTCATCTCCATCTCCCAAATCCTGTCTCTGCTTCATTTCAAACGTACTCTTGATTCTTCTAGTGAACTTTCATGCTCCCTGCCTAGTCTCCAGCATTTTCTGTTGAAACATTGGAAAGGTTTCACTGTGGACTTGCCACATCAGCAAAGAGCAGAAGCTCCTTCTGTTTTACAGTTTTGTTGGACAAACTTCTGTATTTCTTCCTTAAGATGTACTTCATCAAAAAATGACTTTGTCCTCTCCATGGAAAAATATTTTGAAGACATCTGGGTATAGCAATTTGAATCTCATGCCTGTTTCTCAACATTCCCTGAATAGTGGAATAAATTTACTCCCCTTCTGTCTGGTGTACAATGAGCAATCATTCTCCACAAACACTCTGCTGTCTCCCACTTTTAGTAGTTTGTCCTTCTCCTACAGTTTTGTCAGAATCAACTCCTACTAATAGGACTGAATCTTTATTAAAGGTCTAGGTTGCTTTCTCATAACCAGGTTTGGAGCATACACACAATTTGCCCTTTCTACTAACTACTCCTACTGTGGAATACCAGCCCAGTTGTTTATTTGGGTTTTCATAAAATTAATGCAGTCTGTTCCTTCTAGCTTCTCTGGTAGAACTGAAAATCTATTTTTCCCCAAGTGTTCTGTCCTCTAATTGTATTATTTCTTTGAAACATGTCTTTTTGAGCAGTCTCATTCAGCTAGCCTTTTCTTCATTTCGACCTCTGACTTTTTGAAGTTTTATCACCTCATCTAAGAATCTGTTTAAAAGCTTCTTCCATTTTTTGTTTTGAGTTGATATACTCCATCAGTGTTTCGTTTATTTTAACCAGGTCTGTGTGCAGTTGTCTTATACTTTCCTCTAGGTTACTGGAAGTCATGTCTGGAGGTTGCACTGCTTTTTGCTGAACAGCTGCAGAATTTTTCCCAGTCAGTGTTTTTTTCCTCATCTTTTGTAGCTGATTTTCTTTCAGGCCCTCTGTAATTCTTTTTCTCCTAGCATCCAAGTAGTGCACTTACTAGTCAGTTACTGAACTTTGCCCAGAAACACAAAAGTCTACTGGCCTTCTCTGCTGAGTTTCTGTTTTCACACTAGGAGAGCTAGAATTACGCTGCTACTCAATGTGCAGCCATCTTGAAAGTCCCAGTACTTCCTTCTTGTGAGGTTGTCACATGCTCTTCTACACTAATCCTACAAGCTGGACTCCATTCCCCAGGGGAAGTGAATCAAAAGCTTCCTTTGCTGCAAAGTAGAGGAATTCCATTGGTGTCCAGACCAAATTTCCCCACTTAGCATTTGGTATCCTTTAAAATTATTTATTTACTGTGTTTGTTGACTGGGAAAGACCGACTAGGCAGAAGCTCATTTTCAGAGAAGGCAGGGAAGAAAAGCTCCAAACAAGTTACATTGAGTACATTAACGAGTACAGCTCAAGTTATTCTGATTGAAACATTACACGGCATTACGCAAGATATTCAGATATACTTAAACAATACAAACAATAATATAAAAAATGCAGACAGAAAACATATGTTATTCGGAAATAAATCATAATATACAATTCAGAATAGAACACATAATATGACATTGCATAGAATATTCAAAAAAAAAAAGTAGGTTCAGTACATAGAATATGATGCACAGTAAAGTGCAGCAAACCTTCAGGGTATAATCTTAGCCAAAATTTTCACAAGAGAAGTTTCTTCCTAGAAAGACAAAGTACGGTGTATCTGTTGTATTTTTAAATTTACATATCATAAGAAGTGGTTTGTCCTCAGAAAGAAGATCTCTCTCTTACCGTATACAAAAGAATGAGTGATTCAATGCTTGGTCACTGTTCTGGTTTAATGAGTAGTTTAGATTACCAGTAGTTTGTGCAGATAAGTATGCGAGAGGTCCAGCCAGAAGTGCGGAGCAGTGGTGTGCCCTATGGGAAAGATCAGCAGGAAATTTTGCAACTTTATTAAAGCACTGTTGGAGTTTGTGGGTCACTCTGGAGCTCAGGATGGTAAGAACTGGGGAAGCACATAGTGGAGTAAACAGGCAAAATAGAGGATTTTATGGTCTGTATCCAAGATAAAGGCTTAGCTTTATGAGACTGCCTAGATTTTTTTCTTTTTTTTTTTATTCTACAAGCAGTATGTGATGGTCCAACTGGAGTTGGTCGTCTATAGCAAGTTACAGCATTTTGGTTACCTGTTGAATTTCTGTTGTGTACCATTTTGGGGCAAATTTGTTTTCCTGGCACTGAAATAAGTTGAGTGTTTTCCAGACAGGTTTTCAACTGAAGAGAGAAAGACTGCTGTGTATGTTGTTGGGAGAGTAAAGAGGTCTTTAGCAGTACATATAACTGTAGGGTCATCAGCATATTGGACTGTTGCCTGGATGAAGTATGCAAGTCGTTTATAAATAGGTTGAATAAAGCAGCTTGGGACTGAACCTTAAGACACACCAAGGGATGTTGGTACGAAGGAGGCATAGTCACTGCTTCATTTAAAACAGCCTTCTGCAGAGTGGAGTCAGCAAGACCCAATTATAAAAGTATGAGTAGAAATTTTTGATGACTGACAGTATCCAAGGTCTTTGATAAATATAAAAGAGGGTGGATACAATGTTATCAGACTTAGTATTCTGGCTAATTGTATTGGATGAACCCGAGTAAGACTGTAGTGGTACTGTGATGGGGTCTGAAGCCATGTTGAGTTGAGTTGGAGAGAGGAGACTGTGTTGCAAAATTAAATTTAAGAAGCTGGAAGTAGATAAACTTTTCCAGGATTTTTTAAAGAGGTGACAGAATAGCAATGGGTCTTTAGTTGGAGAGGTCAGTGGAGTGGCCACCCTTATGAAACTGTATAATGAGAAACTTTTTCCACAGTTCTGAGACATAAGTTGCATTTACTGGGATGGATACCGAAAATGCTATTGCATCTGCAGCCATCTTGGCATATTCTGATGAAAGCTGTCAGGGGATAAAGTCGTCTGTTTTAGTTTCTGAATGACTTTTCTGAAAACTAAGGTGAGGACTAACTTAATGGACTATGTCAGTTGGGTTGGTGGAGCTACATTATTGAGTTGAGGAGTTTTGATTAGGGGAGCTACCATTTGAAAAAAAGTGGGAAGTTAAATTTGTGGTAATATTCACAGTTTGGTTTGGGGGGGTGAAGAAGGTTCTGTGTTTCTATCTGGTTAGAGCAGGTTATTAGATGACCAGAAAGTTTTTTAGGATTGATTTATGCTCGTCTTGGACTTTGGTAGATTTATTGTCCAGTCCTATGCCATATTTAACCTGATTTCTGTCTGGGTTCTTGCAAGTTATAGGTGTCTTTACTTTTCAGGTAACTTTCCCAAGCTTTATCGCTCTCTTTCATTAACAGGGTTGTACTTTTGGAAAGACAATGAACAGGGTTAGTTTTGTTAGCCTGTTGAGTATGTTTAAGAAGGCGTTACTTAATTCAGAGACTGCGTTGTCCAAGGGAAGATTTTGGGAGTATAATCCAATTGTAGTGCTGCAGGGTACTAATAAAAGTGTCAGCATGAAAACCTATTAGGTTTCTAACCTCATTATACTAGTGTTTAAATGGTATATGGGTTTAGTGTCCAGTTATATAGGCAAGGTGATCACTTTCCCATAGGATGAATAGTTTTCTGGTTGTGATGCAAGTATCAAGTCCAAGGTAGTTTCCTATGAAGTATGTTTGTTTTATCATGCAGGGGAATTAATTACTTGAGTAAGGCCACGCATCTAAATTGCCAACTAGATATGCTGCTAGATAGCATACACTAGATTGCCAACTGGCTCATAGATAGGACACAGACAAAAAATCCAAACAGGGGATGATACCTCCACAAAAGAGATAGGACACAGACAGAAAATCAAAACAGGAGATGATACCTCCACAAAAGAGAACAACCAACACTGGAGTCCCCCAGTGTTCTGTGCTGGGAAGTCTATTTGGCATCTACTTTTCTGAAGTAAAAGCCAGTACCAAAGTGCTCTGGCTGACTAAGTTTGCAGAGGATTGCAAGCTCGGAGCAGTCACTGAACCCCCAAATGACTTAGCCATCCTGTAGGAATGTTTGTCTCAAATAAATAACTGGTGTCAAAATCTTGGTATGAAACTAAATGACAAAAAAATGCATTATTGTATCTTTTGAGAAGTTGTCTACCTCAAGGAACTACTAGATTGACAATATGCCCCCAAGAAGGATCCAGTTGTTCACAATTTGGGAATTTAAGTGGACAGTGACCCAACATTTGACCATGTGTCTATTGTGGTAAAGTTCTACACTGCATAGCTTATAAACAGATTGTGTCTAGAACTAGGGAGGTTATTGTCCCCCTTACTCAGATCTCATTAAGCCTTTCATTCAATACAATCCCCCCTTTGACATGCATCTGTCCAGAAATATGCAACTGGAATGACCACAGAGATACCCTACTAAAAGAATACAAGGCCTAAATAACATGTCCTGAATGGACCAATGGACCAACTCGAAGCTCGGTCAGTTTACTCAGTATCTTACTTACGTGACCTGTGTGTGGAATACAAGAAACCTCCGACACATAACTGATGGATTTACTGCACCTCAGCAAGTGAAATGGCATCAGAAATACTGGGTCTAGAAATCTAAACTTCTACTGCAACATCAAACAGAATGGTTTGGAGGGACAGGTACATTTCGCAAGGGATACCGCTGCTGTGGAACAGACTCCCTCCCACATAAAACAAAGTTCATCTCTGTCTATTCTGAAGCACAACTTAGATCTATGAATGAGAAACAGGAAATTACCCCAGTACTGCTCCCTGCACTACCAACTGACAGATGTACCTCCTAAATGCTTTACCCCATGCATGGGTTTCAATTGTCTATAGTATGATCCTAGTTATTCTTATTAGGGGTAATATATTAATGGGATAAGTTACTCTGAGTATAAAAAGGGACATTGGCTAGGCTTAAAATGGCCCACAACGGCAGCTAGCCTAGTAGTTAGCTATGAACTATGAATGCTATTTGTTAAGTTGTTGGAGTTTAAGGTAATCCAAACATGCTTAGGGTTATGGTTTCCTGATATATGCTGGTGGAGATCCATCATAGGATGTCCTCTAGAGTACATGTATTGTTTCCTGGGGGAATATACAAACCTGCTATGATTACTCTTTTGTAGAAGTTCAGTTTGAGGAACATTATTAGTAAATTCATCATTATCAAAATTAGGGTCTATGTGGTATGGGGGTGAATTTAATTTTTTTTTCTTAAATTATAGCTCCACCTCCTTTTTTTTTTCTTCTACCCTGGGAACACTGAAACTTGGCAGGAGGATTTCTTCATCCTTTTTTTTCTAGTGGAACTAAACCAGTCAACAAAACTTACAACAGCAAGGCCCTCTTCCAAAAGCAATAAAACAATGCGCCAAATATTGTCTTTTGGCTCCTTCCTGGATGCATAACTCAAAGAAATACAGTGAATATCCTCCAATTACATCACTCTCTTTTTTCTCTATTTCACCTTCAACTGCCTCTACACAACCCCTGTACCTTTCCATTCCTAAGCTATTCCTCCCACCCAGAAATCTGCATTCCTCTGGGACCCCACCTCGTAAAGAAAACAAGGAATAACAACTACCACAGTGATACACTCTTTCCAAACTACAAAGGCAGTGCCTGCAGTAAGTTTGTGAAAGATACTCATTCTAGCATATCTCTGTCCAAATTCAAAACAAAAAAATGTAGACAAGATTTCCTTGAGCACCAACTGTATGTGCTTTGGTACTCAGCCTAACCCACAATGGTTTCTCTCATTCACACCCTTCTCTACTACATCCACTTCTCCAATGACAAAGATTTCCTTCATTCACCAGTTTCTAATATAAACTTCTTCCCCAATGCTGCTCTTGTGCCTTCAACCAGAAGCTTAGAATTTCATTTATCAGTTGGTTTAGAGGATTAAGGAGCTGTTACAGGTACAAATCTTTGAGTATTGATAATTCTTATCTAAACGGGTGTATTCAGTTATGTATTGTACCAAAGGGGCTTTGGGTATACAAATACCCACATAATATGATAATTGGAAGTGAATTTCATCAGAAACTGGTACATATTTTTGACAATTTTAAAAGCGATTGTGAATAATAATAATCGCATTATGGACTCTTTACAAAAAGATATAGATTTTTATAATGCACGTGTTACTAATGATTTATTGTTTACTGTTCAAACTGAAAAAAATTAATATTTAAACCTAAAAGTTCAGATTGACAAGAAATGTAACGAATTGTTAAATAGGAAATATAGAAAATTAGATAGGGACACGAGAATATAAGGAGGGAAAACAGTATCCCCTGCCTAAAACTTTTAATCTTTCTTTAGATTCTGAATATGTTGTCAACCAACACTCTGATTTCTATGATAATAATTCCTAGGTTGACAATACTTCAAATCCATCTGGTAATGATGCTGCCCATGGTTATGAAGGCAATGACCCATGGAGATCAGATAGACTCAGTAACAAAAATAACAATTACTCCCATTTTTCCAGGGGCCAACATGCTCCGACAGGAGGGGGGGCGGCAACAGGGGGAATCAGTTTCAGAGTTACACAACGGATGATATTTTCACTCAACAAGCTTCACATGTTGTTAGTAAATCAGGTTTTCATATTTTTAATTACAGTAGTCTTGAAATCTCTGATGACGTTTTCAATTTATTTTTCAAAGGTTTCAAGTTTGTACCTACTAACAAAAGTTATCTTCCACAAGTTCTGTTGGATCTCAAAATGTTCACTAGACGGCTGAATTGGCTAAATTTATTTGGTGTCAATTTTAGAGTGTCAGGTTCTATTCCCCCTAAAAAATCTAGTGTGTTTAACCCCCCCACTTCACCCTCAACTTAAAAAATTTGGAAACTGTTACTGAAGCTGAGTTGCATAAAAATTTCCACTCCTTTAAATTTTTTTTCAACTTATCAATCTATTTACCAGCAGCTAGTTTTGAGCCTCTCGTGTCCAGTATTTTGGATTATAAGCTTAGAATTTCCTTTATCAGCTGGTTTAGAGTATTAAGGAGTTGTTAATTAGCAGTTTCCTGTGGTGCAAGATTAGATTCCCTCAACTTCCACTACCTAAGTGTGTAACTCTGAGCAAGTCACTTAATCTGACACTGCTTCCTGGCTCAGTTTAAAAAAAGGTTGATGCAGAATGGTGCTCTATCCCAGAAAACAAATACAAACAAGCATGGGTTGCATCTGTCCCTGACCATTACTAATAATTTTTTGATCAATTATTTTTTAAGCTTTTGTGTGACTACCAGATTTACACTGTAAAAGTCAGTAGCATACAACCATAGTCAAACCTATAATACTCTGCTTGTCCTGCCACTGTCTTGCATCATCTATAACTCCTCTATTAATATTGTTCTTATTTGTAAGACATTTCTATCTCAGAATATTTAATCTGCATTTAGGTTTAACTTACTCCATTATACATCTTACTACATTAATACAATTATGTACTGTGTTTGTGTTGCTCTTCTATGTTATTGTAATTAATGTAAATATAACATTTTAAATATGCTTCCCAGACCGCACCCCAGATGAACAGCCTGATGACAATATATAAGCTGTTGCTAGATAAATGGGCTAATCCAAAAAAGGCACTTTGCAGTAACATCTGAAGTCAAAACCATATTCCAAGACATAAGTAAAAATGCAGAGATAGAGAGGAGTCATACTGAACATTATTGATATGTAAAGAAAAAACAAACACAAAAAAACTATTTCTAGTCACACAGTATTCATCATAAAACACCAACATTACTACCAAAAGAAATACAAAGAAACACAGTAAGACGTTTTTGGAGGACCTTCCCAACAGCTATCATTTTCTGCACCCGAATGACCCCTTCATTCTCCTACAGTGGCAAGACCCGGTCAGCCTTTTCACTCACCTGTGGGAGAGACAGCCGGGGTATTAGGAAACAGGCCAGTCTGCCAACTCTGTGGAATGCCAGTCCCCTACCCCCCTCTGCAGCATGCACAATCCACAACTGCTCCTCTTGGAAGGTGCATTCACACTACCACTCATGCAAACTCCCAGGTAAGTGGCTCCTCACTAAGCAGCGTGGGCACACTAGACTTCTTGCTGCAGGCAATACATCTGCCCACCTGCAGGTGTTGCCAATCCAGAAAGCTGAGCCGATTCCCTCCTTCCTAGACGGGCAAACTCGAGTCAGCAACTTGCTCTCATCTTCCCTTGCTCAGTCCATCCAGTAAGAGTGATATTAGTTGAACACTGGTCATCTCGGTGCAGTCAGAACTTTATCCCTATAAGCCATGACTCCAAAAGGGCAGTTCAGAACATCAACATATAATGTTCCAAAGTATCCATGCACTCCTCTCGATGACAAACAGATGGCTTGATATTCAAGGTTTACCCTTAAAATCTATCAGTTGCGGTAGGGGGAAATCCAAAGTACTGTAGAATGAACGCACCTGGAAAACTTCTATAAACTGAACACTTGTCAAGTAAATGACATCTATAAAACCTAACTATGAAGGAGAAGACATTCAGTGGGTTACTATATAAATAAAATGCAAATCCTCACCATAGAGCACTGTGGATTTATGTTCTCCAATGGGACCTGAAGGATAAAACTTAGCAATTTGACTCTGCACTGACACTATGCGTATTCTTAGGAAAAGTACTGCCAATAATGGAAAAACACTGACTGGTACGATCCCTCATAAAATCATCCAAGGCCAACTTTGAGAAAAAAATTGCCATAGATTCAAAAGACAATCATAAGGCCTTCTTCAGCTATGTCAGAAACCTGGGTGGAAACTCCCAGATATGCTCAGAATTAGTCCAAAACAATACAAAAAAAATCACTGAACCCACAGACATAACATACTGGCAGACAGGTTCAGCGCAAACTTCACCCCCCCCCCCCAAAAGGAGAGATAACTATCCCAGCAGAGTGTAGCCTCCCAGACATCTCAAATGCACAGGTGAAAGCTGCTCTCTCTAAAGCTAAAAACACAGCATCAATGGGACCGGATGGTGTCCCCGGCTGTGTGCTACATGAACTCAATGAAGAACTAAACCCGCACATAAGGCAGCTGTTTAATCTTAGCCTTACCACAGGATATGTGCCCAAGGAGTGGCGTACGGCAACTGTGGTCCCACTCCACAAAGGCGGTGCCTCTACGGACCCTGGTAATTACCGTCCCATAAGCTTAACAAGCCTGGTCTGCAAAGCTATGGAGAGGATCATAATGGAACTCATAAACAAGGACATAGGGGACTTGCAGACCTTGGACCCAACCCAGTTTGGCTTTGTCAAGGGCAGATCTTGCCTTTTGAACTTGGTCGACTTCTTCGAAACAGTTACCAAGGCCATTGATGAGGGAAAGGCAGTCCATGCAGCCTACCTTGACCTTGCAAAAGCTTTCGACACAATACCCCACTCAGGTATCATAGAGAAACTTACCAGCCTAAATGTAAACCCATATGTCACAAGATGGGTTGCAAACTGGCTAAAGGACAGAACCCACAGGGTTAGAGTTGCTGGAGCCATGTCAGACTCCAAGCCGGTTACAAGTGGTGTCCCATAGGGCTCAGTCCTTGGCCCCCTATTGTTCGGCATCTACTTCTCAGAAGTACAGGCAAACATAGGAGGACTATGGCTGACAAAGTTTGCGGATGACTGCAAACTGGGTGCCATAGTGGATAGTACATCGGACACAGACATCCTTCAGAGGGGTCTCACTGAAACGGATAGCTAGTGCCAGAGCCATGGCCAAACACAAAAAAGTGTATAGTCATACCCTTCGGGAAAAACAAGGTAACCCCAAGCTACCATATAGGTGGCAACCCACTAAGCACAGAAGAGGTTATCAGGGACCTGGGTACCCAGGTTGACAGTGGCCTCTTGTTTGACACTCACGTTGCTAAAGTGGTTCGAAAGACCTTCTACATTGCCCATCTGATCATGAAGGGATTCACATCCAGATCAAGTGAGGTCATTGTTCCCCTGTACTCTTCACTTATCAGACCAATGATAGAGTACAATGCCCCATTCGGGATGTATCTCACCCGACACCTGCAGCAATTGGAGAGACCCCAAAAGTTCCTCACCAAAAGGATAAAGGGACTCCAAAACCTGTCATATACTGCCAGACTGAAGAAACTCCCAACTCTATTCAGTTGC
The DNA here is from genome assembly GCF_019279795.1 of Protopterus annectens. Lineage (NCBI taxonomy): Eukaryota > Metazoa > Chordata > Ceratodontiformes > Protopteridae > Protopterus > Protopterus annectens. Next base: position 1,292,224,868 of record NC_056743.1, on the reverse strand, counting down.
ATACCGTCTGCTCAGAGGTGACTTGTGCCTGACATACAAGGCCATGACCAACCCGGAATTAATGGACATGCTCCACCTCAAAAAATCCAAATCCACCAGAACCACTAGAGCAAGTGACTTAAACCTTAGCACGGATATAAATAGGACGTGCTGGAGGGATAGATTTATCACCCAGAGACTCCTCATGCTGTGGAATAAAATCCCGGTCCATGTGAGGCAGAGCACCTCGCTGGCTCTGTTCAAGAGAAATCTTGACCGGTGGATGGGAGATCGTAGGTTTACCCCGGGAATCATCTCTGTGTCACTGCTGGACAGAGGCACAACTAATGGGCACATTATTTCTAACATAAGGGGTGGCGTAAGCCACATAACTTTGGGCTAGGCTTATAAATGCCTTAGGGCAGATAGCCTAGTATAAACCTATGAACCTATGGTTGATATCACCAAGGTAAAAAAAGACAAGACTCCATGACTGGTTACTACATTTAAAATACCTACCCATTCTGCACTGTTACATCTTGCTGAAGCAAAAGGTTAGGTTTTATATTCAGGCTTATTATAAACAACAAATTGTTTAAGGTGTATCTGTTTTGGTGGAGCAACTATTACCATACTTACAACAGATAATGCCTGTTGATTTTTCCAGACTATTTATTTGTTCGACAAGTGCCAGAAGTCGCCATAAAATATATTCCATTTAGCTTGAAAGTCATCTCAGAAATGTCAGAATTTAGCACTAATTTCAGTATGTAGGCAACTTTACTACAAACAAGTAATCAGTCGGGTGTGGTTCAGTATCTCACACTCAACTGATTACAGTTCAGAATTTGCAATGCATTATGGTACTGGTGCATTATGGTACTGGTCAATTCTTAAAATGGATACACTATACATTTGTGTTAAAAGGGAATGTCACATGCACAATATCCAACAGCATTTAGAAGCCCTAATTTACTTCTCACCACACCTATCACCTTTACTCCAAAAATAATTTTTCAAAATAACACAAACATGTGCCTGTGTATCCTTGACCATTCATTCAGTAGTCTGGAAGGACCTTGCAAAAGATAAAACACTGAATATCAGCAACTTAACAGTTTATGAAATTTTACAAAATACACAGTTACAGTTACTTGGCTGTCCCAGTGACTTGATCTTTGGTTGCTATCATTGGGATAAACAAGTAAGCCTTCCACTCCAGGATGCACAAGGACTAATCACACTCTGGCTGGACTCAAGCTGGGAAACTGTAAAGGGAACACTTCAAGGTGAATTGTTACAATATGCATTAAAACTTTTTACACTCACTAAACAAAACAGGATCAAACCTATTAGGAACAGGAACAGGTTTGCCAGACACCAGTCTGGTTATTTTTTGCCCAATTTTACCTATTTGGCTCTCTAAAACACTGCATTCAGACTGACAGTCATCTGCAATTGACTGGATATGCCATCAATTATTTCACACTATGGTGCCACCCCTAGTATGTACCATGCAGGAAAGCGGTTCAGTTATTTTCTACATTACAGCTTATATGACGCACTTACTCTCCCACACTAATTTAAAGCAGACAGCCTGATTAGATTGAACAGGTAATGGTTGTACAGAATGACATGTTATAAATATTTTGTAGAAAGCTTTAGCTCTTTAGTCACTATATGGTACAGTATAGCTCTTGGTTCAAGCTTGACTTGAACACTGGCAGATCAATTTCTATTTGTCTTCCAAGCATCACCTGCGAATGGCTTACTCCAGTGACGCTAAATGTGGATTAGTCCGTTTCAGTCAGTATGTTTACAGCATTTTGGACTGCAGATGGTCAAAACCTAACAGAGTACAAGTAAAACAGCAATCAGCCATGAAATGTTAAGTCACTGGCTGTAAATGTATTTATTTGTCTTGGCTTACTGGGAAAATCCAACTGGATACAATGGCCATTTTCAGACAAGGCCTGAGCAAAAAAAAACGCTCCAAGAAAAAAAAAAAGATGCACAATGTAGCAAAGTTTAAAGAGGGTCTAAAGAAATATGTACAACAATACTGAACTTCATTAAAATTGAATAAACAGGAAATATCACACACAGATATATAGAGTAGCAAATATCACTGGAGCATATTACAGAAATTGTGAATTACTGTTTGTAACTAGTTCTATAGGTACACCAGGAACAGTCTTGAATCAAGCTATTATTTGTTTGCTAGCTGCAGTTGGTACAGACATTTTTATATGTCAGTGAACAGAATCAATAACATGAAGGTACCCTTTGCCTTTAAACTCATACGTTTGCAACTATCTTTTGCCAGAGACCCTGTGGCAATGGCACTATAAACATACAAACAACTCAAGCTTGGGCATTAATGCCCTTCTAGCCTGCCATTATACCAAAAATAGTTGTTCTCATTACAAGTGTCCTATCTAAAATAGCGATTGCTTTAATGTAATTTGGTAGTCTATTCCATGTATTAGCTGCTCTCTCAGACAGCCAATTAGTAAAATTTCATTCCCATAGAATGAATCTCTACTACTTTTTGAGAACCCCAAAATTCTACAGGTAGTCGTCTCTAAATGCTCTATATAATCTGCATAAGTTCTCCTCTTAAATATCTATATGAGACACCAAGCAAGTTCAGTTGTTTTAGTCTTTCATAATAACTTAAATTTTCATATCCATGGATGCCCTTGGTATATTTTTGCTGTACTCTTCCCAGTTTACTCATGCTTGTTTTCTTATAAGGTTTCCATACTGTTATTCTATACTCAAGTTTGGCTCTAATGTAACTAACAACAACTTCATTTCTGATCTCCTAGACTTAATAAATCTTTTTGTACAACCTATAGCTCTATAACTAACAATCAATTGGTCGATGTGATTAGAAAAGCTCAAAGCTAGATCTACCCATATACCCAGGTCCTTAAATGAATCTACGGTTTCAAATCACCGTGTGCTATATTAAATATTCACCTTATGTCTCCCAAATCTCATATGCTTATTTTTATGTATTTATCAGCATATTAATTTCATGTACCTAAAATGATCGATTTAGTCAAGTTCTTTTGCAGACGTGCCCTATCTGTAGCACACGTAATCAGTTCACCCAATTTCAAGTCATCTGCATAAAGATTTTAGAACACCTCAGATGAAAAAGATAGATCTGAAAGATACAATCTAAACAACAAGTCTGGGCATTGTAGGACACCTTGACTATAACATCGAACCTCACCTGTCCCAACTTCCATAGGATACTTACTGTGATGCCCCTGCTCTGGCCCAGTAATGAATAAGCTTCAGTCATCACCACTGGCAACAGCTAGGGGATGTACACACTGGAAGGATGACAAGTACACACACAGTAAAGTGCAATTTCCCTTAAGAGCACAGAGACCACAGTCAGTCTGGGGCTGGTTTCTCCCTCTTTCTCCAGATCCCCAATAAGACTCCCCACTGGCTCAGCTAAAGGGTTGAGATCTCAACTGAGTGGCCAAGCTAAGACCTCCAGCATCCTCTTTGTCCAACCAGTGCTTTGTGTCCTTGCCCAAGTAGCCGACACAAACACATGCACAAACCTGCCACCAGCCACCCTTATCAGCTACTCTAGGCCCTTAACAAAGGGTGTCCAGTCATAATGTGTAATGCTACTAATAATCCAAATGGTAGTTTTTAACCAAGTGCCAGGCTATTAGGAGTGGCCTGAAAAGTGTAACCAAATGCATATGCAAGTACTCTAAGAGTTTAAATAGGTCTCACAAATATCAGTCACAAATATAGATTTAAATGTATTTAATAACAAATAATAAAACAACAAGACAATACTCAATAACTCAGAGTAACTTCAGAGTTCGAAATCACAGGAAATATTTTAAAACAGCATTGCAGGACAGTCACAAATAAATACAGAAAACTATATTCCTATCTACATCTAAAAGAGATACTATGCCCTAAATCTTACTTACAGACAGGCAAGTGCAGAGGATGATGATAGGAGTAGATGCTCTTTCTAGGTCCAAGACAAAATACAAATTGCAAAATGCATATAGTCTCTTTCCGACAGAGTTCTTAAATCAATATCACATTTTACTGCTGGGTTAGCCTGAGTGACATCACTTTTTGTCACCTGACTTCAGTTCCCAGGCTAAACCAGAAAGTAATAGAATTTAACATCTCTCTGTTAAAAATACATATCTGTCAGATGTTTAGCAGATCTTGGAAGTCGTAAAACAATAAAACACTTTACATTTTAAACCTAGTAATTACTTTTCTTTTAAGACAACAGAAAAACTTCTAGCTTTAGACATTGTGTCCACTACTGAACTAAAACTGAGAGAAGACATCTTTTGCTTATGGCCAAGCTATAAAGTAACAATCTCAACTATTCTTAAGTTTTGCAAGTTAATCTTCTATGTTCCAGCAGGATATGCTGTGGTTACATTCTTGAAGCCCAGTACATAACATACAGTCCTGTATAAATCATATCAATATTCCCAAATGACATAGAATTACTCACAAAATTCCAGATAGCTGGGCTGGCAGTGACACTTGCCATGTCCTATTCATAAACCATTTGACTAGCCATCTTATCAAGAGTACATCAATACCTAGTTGTTCTAATTTACTTAGTGTTTTGTGTATGACCCTGTCAAATGCTGAAGTTAAATCTATATAAATTACATCACAGTGCAGGTTTTCATTCAAAGCAGTTATTACACTGTTACCAGAACATCATGTTACAGGTGGTAATAGATGTATTTTCAACACATGCATGCTGATGCACAACCTTTCCAATTCTGACAATAGCTTATTCAATACTACCTTCTCCATTATTTTCCACAAATGAAAGTAAACTTAAGGGTCTGTATGACTCTGGGTTTCTCCTACTCTCCTTCACTTAATGACAGGTTTAACAAGTGCATGTCTCCAATCCTGAGGGATCTCCACATATTTACACAACCTAATAAATGGATATAATGGTAATGCAAGTTCTTGTTGAAATATTTTCAGGTCATTATTACAATCTCCTCCCTGTGCTTTGTTTGGATCCAGTTTGTATAGATTATTTTCAATATAATCTAATTTGGTACTAGCATTAAGGGTTTGCGACTTTGCAATAGTTTATGTTAACATAGTAAAAACACATCAACACTAAGTTGACAATGTCTTAGTAGATGTATAACCACCAGACTGATACTGTGGCTCTTTCTCTGCACTTAATGAGACCTTCATGATCCCCATATATTTGGGGTAGCACTTTTGCTCATTGAGTTATGAGTAAAACAGTTTTGTCTTAAAACAAAAAAGCACTCAAGTGTAAAATATGTAGCATACACTGGTCTGCATCCAGCAATATGGCATTCACAGAGTACATAATGGATAAATCGCTTGTAAATGTATTCTCAGTTCCTTGTTTACAGGATTTTGGAGGTTACAACTCTTAATTATTACACTTATGTAGATTACAGTGCTACTTTTAGTTTCTGATAACAGTTGATTGCATGTAAGTTTTCTAGACAGCATATTAAGAACAAGTCATTTACCAGCCACATGTACTGCTTTGCATTGAAAACTTTTGATCTCATTAACAGCCTCTGTCACTTTGGTGGCACTTTGCAGGTCATATGACTATTAATGGATTTAGTAGTTCACTGCTAATGTTTAGCCAGAAACTTTTTAGCCTTAGTACATATCTGGAGAACTTTTTCCATGCTCACACACTTGCAAGGTATCTTTTTTCAATTTTGAGAAACTCTACTCAACATTTGTTAGGTTCCACAGCCTACTGCTCCAGAATGTTAATAGTTGTCCGTTTATTTGAAATAATGTTACACCTAGGCCATAGCTACTTGCACCAGCACTCACCACTGTCTGTTTAATGTCATCATAATATGGTTACTCTGGTGCGGATGTAAGTATTTCTTTTACACTGTTGAATGCTTGTGTTTGAGTATGCCCCCAACGCCATGGTACATTTTTTCTTTAAAAAAGGCTAAAGCATTGTGAAAAGAGTAGATACAAGCTTGCCCAAATCATGCCTGGAGCTTATTTCAGTTCAGTTACACAAGATGGATTTTAAAATTCAACTAATGCTTGGACCTTGCCTGTATCTGGTTTGATACTAGTAGCATTTATCTGGTGCCCAAAGTAGCGAAGTTCTCTTCATTTTTACTAATTCTGCTAAAGCAGTATTTGTCCTAATTAAGCTTTAGACCTGAATTTTTGATTGTCTGTTGCACTACCTCTAACTTTGTTCGCTTGTCTAGCCGAAATACCAGGATGATATCCATTACAACACCACCACCATACAAATCATTGAGCAAATAAAGCATTTTGCAGTGGCAGATTTCAGGTGCTGAGGTTATACTAAATGGCAACATTTCCAGAGAGGTAATGAAAGTTGTCATCTGTTAGCGTTTTCCATCTAAAGGTACTGGAAACCACTGGAAGCACATATACATTATTCCATTAACTAGCTTGGATATTACATCATCTAATACAGGCAACATAAACCTTTTACATACAACTGCATCACTGAGAGTTTAAGTCAACACATTCACACTTGATCATTCTTTTTAATTACTATGACCATAGGAACACACCAGTCAGTCAGTTCAGTACTACTCTCAGTAGAGTCGAGATTTTGCATTCAATTAAACTTGGCTTCTATGGACAGTAAAGGAAATGGCGCCTTTCTGGGTATGGTTAAAGTATAAGGAACAGTATCTGGTTTTAGTTTAATTTTTACTGGCTCACAGTCAGGCAGGCCATCTTCGCCAAACACATCCATACTGACTTCAGTTATTCTAGCACTTAAGCCATTTTGCATGCCACAGCTCTTCTGAACACTATGTATGGACCGTTCAGCACAATTACTCAAAACTCAGTCTTGTACTCTTTCCACTCAAGACATGGCTAAAAATCTACAAAGTAGTTGAATTTGTCCATGGGACTACACATTTCAATCTCTGCTTCATGTAACTGCGAATAGTTTGGGGGAAAGTCTACATGAAGCATTTGAAATAAGGGTAACCTTCCCCCTTGTACTAATCTCACAACTATTCCATAAATCAGACTTTTAACTTGTTAGCTTCAACATCTGGCACAGTAGTGAATGAACCCAAGAAAATGCTTTCTGCACAATACTTTTAGCTTCATTAACAATCTCAGTGGCGACTTCTTTAATCTGTTTTATTTTACAAACACCAAAATGGCCCAGTCTCTTCTGCCATGTGCAGCTCACTGCTCCGGCTCATTTTTAGTACTCATCACACCTCTTTCATTTGCCATCATTTTATTATTTTGATAAGTATTGTGACTTCCGTGAAACTTGCCATTAATTTTGTGTTTTACCTCACATACCATTCCCCGCATTTATAGGTTAGTATTAGGCTAACTGCCCTTGTGGGCCACTTTACGCCTAGCTAATTATTCCATTTGAGAATCCAACCCAGCACTTTGTGTCTGTAAGGTAAATACCTTAACCATTATACCAACCCCCCAATCTCAGTAAAGTACTTAGCATTCTGCATTTTTACTAAATTTGCCTCTCATTTAATTTGTATACCTCATTCTAAAGTTATATGAACTTTAAGCTGTAACTTTTAAGACACTTACTGCATCGGCCTGCCCAGTCACAATTCTATCCCTTAGTGGTTCATCTTCAGTGCTGCTAAAGTCTATTTTCTATTAGTTCATATCTCAACAGCCAGCCATCCACAACGCCTCCCCCCCCCCATTTTATACAAAGGATTGGGGTGTCACATCAACTGTAAAAATCATCTAGAGCCAATGTGTACACCACCTGGTAGATAATTGTTCATCTATACCACACACACACACACACACACACACACACACACACACACACACACACCTATGGCCAATTTAGAATGTCCAATCTACCTACTGCATATGTCTTTGGAATGTGGGAGGAAACCAGGCATCCCATGAAAGCCCACAAACACACACTGCAGACATACAGGCCCCACAATGAAGTCATCCCAGGCAAGAATCAAACTTGAGAATGTCTTGCTGTAAGGTGACAATGCTACCCATTGCACCATTTCTAGTAGCTCATATAATCATCTTTACAAGGCTTCAACACTCACAACCTTTAACTGCATGCATCAGTGGAAATACATTCTGCAATGCATTACACTCATTTTTGACACAAAATATTCATTACGTTGGCAATTTACAGACGTCTTCGTGTAGTACTCTGGCCTTTTGAGAATGCAGTGGAGCTGTATATGGCTTCAACTTCCCAGCCCATGGCATCCAAACATGGTTTTACCTAGATTTTCTCCAGTTCACCATCTAATTTCTATGCTACATGAAATCCTGCAGATCTGTGTCCATGAAGGCCAGAAAAATGGCTTTGAGAAGTCAAACGAGTCCAGCAATTTAAACATTTATGGCAGGAGAAATTCTATTTTTTTTTTAAATTCATATTAATTGGTTTAAATTTGGTAAAATGAAGAGTTCACGGAGTAAAATAATAGTTTTTGGTGCAGGCATTAAACACAGAATATTTCAGATCACTCACTGTGGTGTAGTTTAGGAACATGTGAAGGCATTTTTTTTTTTTTTTTTAGTTTTTGTTCATTGAGAAAATCCCAGTTCTGACACTATGTCAGCTGTTACTACACATTACATTGTATTTACTTCTAATGTAATCTCAGAAATGTCAGGATTAAACATTTATTTTGATAAACATGTATCTTTATTACACACGATAACAGCTCAGCACAAAAAAATTATAACACTTCAGCCATCTTACACACAAATTACTACAGTTCAGGACTTGCAATGCATTATCTTATGGGCTGATTCTTAATGGGCAAACATCATACATTAGTGATAAAAAAGCAATGACAGTGTACACATATACACAATATTTATATTACACCCACATATTCGACTATAATTCCGATTTTTTGCGCCATAACAAGAAATGGGGAATTCATTTTCAGCAATTGTAATGGAATCAAACTCAAAGAAAACTTGTGTGTATGAAACTCCCAACCGAATGTTTAACAAATACCCACCTGGACCTGACAACCTTCTTGATTTACTAAATGCATCAACTGCAAGTTATATTTACCAGCAACTGCTACTTACATACATTTAAGACTATTTAACAATAATAAGCAGTAACAAGGTTAACACTAAGTTTGATCGTAGTTTTCATGACTGCGCTGTTTCTCGCTATACCTGGATCTTTGCAATAGGATTAATAAAAAAAAAAAACTACATGATGCGCAATCTCAGTCATGTAGTCTGTTAGAAACGGGGCTCCCTCTGTCCATTCAAAGACTGACAGGAGCCGGGGGAGTGGGGGCAGCAACACTCCCCTTATTAACGCTTTCGTTACTCTCGGCAGCGTTCAACCTACCCAATAATATATTAGGTAAGGTTTAATATTTTATCAACGTATTGACATATATATCCTGCAAACTAAGACAGCGCTGATTCAGACTTACCTATCACCATTGTCTCATCCGGGATCTCTTCAATAAAGCACTTTTTCTCAGTTTCCCCAATGTGAAAGTAAAGTCCTTGACATACATGAGTACACACCGCCAACAACCCCAACAAAAAGCAAAATAACTGCACCATCTTACAGAAAATCTCACAGACAGCTAAAACGGCTTAAACAATACTACAGGGCCACACTGCGCACACTCTGTGCAGACTACACTTAGATTTTACCTACTAGACATGCGCAATACTCACTCATATTTCCTTGTCTACAAGCGACTTAGCAACAGGAGCTAATTTAACTACTGGGTTTGTGACTGATGATGTAATGTTGGTTAAGTACACGTTGTACTGTGGTAGAGTAAATACCTGTTGTAACAGAAAAAAAATGTTTTGTGGGTGTGGTGGTCGGCCCCGGCAGTGAAATGCTTTTAGCTTCTGCAAGTATAACATGTCAGTTTAATGAATGTTGTGCACAATGATTAACGCTTTTTATTTGTCAGTCGGAAACACTCACATCTCTACCGTAAAAAGAGAGAATACCTCAGCAATATGCAAACAGTTGCTACACGTCTGCGGGACGCAATACTTGCACGTTCATATTTGATGAGGTGGCATATGTAAAGAGCTAATAATTACGAGCAAGTTTATATGCTAGAAATGTTGAGAGGTGTACAGGGAAGCTCATCTGCGTGGTGTAACGCTTGTAAGAATCATCTGTCTCTTTTCAAGTCCGCCGTTTGCGTTAAAGTTGAAAACAAATCTCATAGTTCAGTATCCTTAAATATATGGCACTTTTTAACATGATGATGCGTAGCGACTTTGCTTGATATTAAAGTCTGCTTTTTAGGAAGCTTAGTACCACATTAAATATAGCTACCCTTATTTAAAGCAACTGTAGTCAGACTAGGGTTACCACCTTTTCAAATGCCCAAAGTGGGACATTTTTGGTACAAACGTCAGATTTTGCAGGCCAAAACATACAAAGGACAGAACTTCACTTTAATTGCTTATTCTGATTACATAAAATATATAAAATAATTTTGTCCTAAAATCTCAGGACATTTGCCATCAGACTCTCTTGACTCTCCTAAGCATTCCTCCCAGTACCACCACTCTTCTTCAATCCCTCTATTTAATACTTCTTCCTAGTCTAGCAACGTGGTTTAGTCATTAGAGATGTTTTGGGTAGTGTGTGACAAATGTATCCCTCCTTCTTGTCTTATTTGTTTGTGTGGAGTAGATATAGATCTGTGTCTGTAGTGTTAGTTGGTCTGTATTTATAAAGGTATACGAGTTCTTGGACTACTAGATTCCTTATAGGCCTTTAAGAAAGCACAGGTTTCCCCTAAGGGAGTCTATAGGAAACTGAGTATAGAGAGGAAGCCTCCAGTCTTTTTAAGTAGTTCAAGTCTTTTGAGTCTATAATCTTTTTTAGTTACAAACCTCTGGGGTCTTTCCAGTTGTTTGCTATGCTTAGGGAGGTATGTGCTAAAGGGGGAGTTGTACTCACTGATGGGTGTAATCAGTGCAGACTCCAAGGAAGTGAGGACTTCCTTTCATCTTTAAGAAATACCTTCTGCTGGAGCCATTCATTCAAGTACCTTGGTCTCTCACTACCATTTATTTTGAAGTGGTATGATATCTATTACATATAAGGCAGCTGAGAGGTTCCTGAAGCCTGAAACAGGCAAATTATTGTAATAGTGTTCCTGGGTTAAGTGACCATTCTCATGAAAATGGTGCTTCAAATGGAAGAGAGTTAATTTTCTCAGTAGCTAGTAAGTGCAGATGGTCTTCAGGGACATATAGGGCAGCCGAGATGTGTACATCAAATGTTTTACCTGAAGCTAGCAAGAGGCTAATTATTATAGTAACATTACTGGACACAGTGGCTGCCCACTTGTACATGGGTAAGGCAAGCCAACAGTACTGTCACAGGCAGGGAAGTAAAGTACAATGATGTGTATAAATACACAAACCTATTTAAAATTGTAGAATAATCCATTAGATGATGCAAAGTTAAAATACCTAATAACTGCAAAACTGATACGGATTTTAAAACCATTCTGCTGCTTCCTTGCATTTGATTGACTTGAACACCACTGTTCACCTTGCAAGTGAATCCACATGGCAGCTCCAAACAACTTGGCTGGGCTTTATGGATTATCTGGCCACCAGGTGCTCCCCACCAAGCACTACACACAGACCTAGCTCCATCCTTGGTTCTTGATAACCATTTTCTGGGTGTGGTACTCTGGTCCTTTAACTGAACCATCAAAGGAGTATTATGAGTAAGAACTGGGTCACCATTCCTAACACTAAGTTGAATATGCTCAAGGTGGCATAGGGCTGCAGCAAAGGGGCATATTGTCTCCCCTCCTGTTTATAGGTTCGTAGGTTTATAGGAGGTTAATAGGCTAATGGCCCTAGGACCTTTACAAGCCTAGCTGTGTAAAATCCAGAGAACCCTTATTGTCCATAGTTAGATACATTGTTAGTACAGCAATTCTGTGATCAGCACTGACTGCTCCTGTCCATGAGGGACATAGTTGCCAAATTTATGGTCACCCATTCAGTTGTCAAGGTTGCGCTTGAATAGGATCATTGAGGAGCTCTGCTTCACATGGAGTGGGAGCTCATTCCAGAGGAGCAGCAATCACTGGGAGATATATCTGTCTCTCTAGCATATTCTGCTAATGTCATAGGCTAGGTTGAGATCCCTGAATTGAGTTATTCTTGTCCCATTTGATTTGCAGATATGCATATCCATTAGGGTAGGGTCCGATACTCCGCTGTAGGCCAGGCACAAGTAGCCTCTCATCAGCCTGTATGATAGAGTATAGTGGCAGAGCATTCAGTCTTTCTGTGTGTGTCATGTTTTGAAGGCTCTGGATTCTCTTGGTTAGAAACCTCTGTGGTGTTTCCAGTTGCTGCAGGTAGTTGGTGAGGTACATATAAAAGGGAGCATTGTACTCAATTAGTGGTCTGATAAGGGTCGCGTAAGGCAGCGCTATAACCTCCCTAATCTCAGTTGCAATACCCTTATTTATGAGATGTGCAATGTAGAATGCTTTTCTTTCCACTATGGACACATGGTGATAAAAGTTTAGACTGCTATCAACCTGAGTTCCCAAGTCTCACACCACTGAGTTTAAACTTGGAGGGGTGCCATCTATATCATAATTAGCAGGGGCTACTTCTTTGCCAGAGGGATAGTGAGGCATTTTTTTGCATTAAGCTTTAGTCTGTGAATTTGGCACCATTCATTTGTCTGTGTCAGCCCTTTCTGATATGTTAACATCATTGCAGCCAGTTTACAGTCATCTGCAAACTTGGCAAGCCACAGACTGTCTGCCTTCGCCTGGACTTCAGAGAAATAGATTCCAAACTGTGGAGGGCCCAGCACAGATCATCGTGGTACCCCACTGATAACTGGTCTACTGATAAGAGGTGAACTCCCCAACTTTGACAAGTGTGTGTTCTGTCGGTGAGCCAGTTTGCTACCCTTCTGGTAATATATGGGTTAATCCCAGCTGGGAGAGTTTCTCTCTGATACCTGAATGGGTGATTGTGTCAAAGGCCTTGCCTAAATCAAGATAGGCAGTATGTACTGTTTTGCCTTCATCCAGATCTCTGGTGACATTCTCAAAGAAGCCCACTAGGTTTATGATTTTTGTAATCATTTTTATCCCCTTCTGCCTGCCCTCTGTGATCAGTTAGCCCATTCATTCTCCCTAGGCTGAGAGACAGTCATGGAGGCTGTGACGACCCACCGAAGGACCAGTAATCAAGGAGCTTCAATCCTCACCACTGCCAACAATGGGGGACCTTCACTGAAAGAATGACAGGTACTCACACACATTATTTCCAGATGCTGCTCTCTGCATCAAGTGCAATTTCCTTTAAGAGCACACAGAGACCACAGTCAGTCCTGGGTTGGTTTCTCCCCTTTCCTCCAGATCCCCAGTAAGACTCCCCACTGGCACAGGTATAGAGATGAGATCTCAGCTGAGAGACCAAGCCAAGACCTCCAGCACCCTTTCTGTCCAACCAGTGCTTCACGTCCCTGCCCAAATACCTGACACACACCTGGGAAAGGCTGGCACAGGTTTTCTAGCTGTTCCCCCTTCTGCACAGACTATAAAGTATATTCTACTGCTACCAGTCACTCCTTATCAGCTATTTGAAGGCCCTTAACAAAGGGTGCCCAAGCTTACTGCGTAATATTAATACTAATACAAATGGTATTTTGACCAAGCGCAAGGCTATTAGGAGTGGCTCACACAGTGTCACCAAATAAATATGCAAGTACTCTCAAAACTTAAATATCTCTACACAGATCAGCCACAATTAAAGGTTTAAATATATTTAATAATAAATAATAAAACAACAAGACAATATTAAATATATACTCAGAATAAAATCAGAGTTCAAAACCACAGGAAATATTTGAAACAACATTGCAGGACAGTCTCAGATAAATAAAGAAAAATATCTAAACTAAGCTTCACTATATTCCTGACTGAATCTAAGAGAATTACTATAACCTAAGAACTTACTAAAAGAGCAAGGCAGATGTGGTGAATGGATCTTGTTGTTGTTGTCAGGTCCAAGATAATGCAGAATGCTGTGTCTCAGTAAGAGACTTCTTGGGATGGTTTGCAGAATGACATTACTTCTTGTCATCTGACCCTAGTTCCCAGGCAAAACAACTGTTGATGAAGCTGGCAGTATCTGGCATCTACCTATAAAAAATATACAGATAAGGGCTTCTCCTCAGATCTCTGACATATGCTGGAAATCGTAAAACAACTGCATCCCTTCATGCTTTCAAGACTAGTAAATTAGTTCACCCTAAAGACACTACTGAAAGTTTCCTAGTACAGACATTATGTCTCTTGCTGCATTGAAAACTGAAAGATTCTGGGCCAGATTCAGGAAGGCTTACACGGAGTCAAGAGTAGTGTAAGCCTCCGTGTAAGCCTCCCGATTCAGGAACAGCCCAAATCTCCGTGTAAGAGACAGCTAACACGTCTCTTACACGGACTGGGCGTGGAAATGCTCAATACCTCATTTGCAGCTTAAAGATATGCAAATGAGGTATTTGAGCGATCCACGGCGAAACCAGTCCGTGTAACGGACGTGTTAGCTGCAGAAATGTACTCAGCTGACAACTGAGTACATTTCTGCAAAATTAAAAACGGAGCCATGTCAGCTCCAAATAAAGGGTGCATATGTTTCATTAAGCATGCCAATGGCCAAATATGTGGCCATTGGCATGAAAAACTGTTGCAAAAATAAGTTATATAACTTTTTTTTTTCCACGGGATTTCTGGGTTTAACTGCAGCGCACACCCGTGCAAACGGGGTGCGCTACCTAAAACTTAAAACCGAAGCTTATAAGCCCACAATTGTGGGATTTATGTATTAAATGGAACGTCAATGGAGGGACTTGCAGACCAAAAACAATATGGCCTCCGTTTAGTGGTTGTCAAGGGGGGGAAGCTCTGTGTAAGACATGTAACTAAGCATTACTAGGCAATCCTATGTAAATGAGGGTTACAATACTGAATCACACTGCCACATAGGTAATGAGCACTTTCTGAGTAGTGTAAGAGTTAGAGAAGGGGGAGGAACAGAGTAAGAGGTAGGTGACATCATGGGGGGGGAAGGATAGTAATAAATGTACCAGATTGGAGGGCAATGTAAGGTAACAGATGACAGACAGACATCAGGGAGGGAGGTGTGTCCCAACAGAACACTAGGAAAGTCAAGAAATTGAGGGTATACGCTATCCCTACACTCAAAGTTTCTTGAAATATGTGCATGCGCGCGTGTGCGTGCGTGTAAGGCAGGTTCAACATGTGGGAGCGTGTTGCAAACCGTTTACAACGGTTTGCGCGAGCGTGCACGTGTTTAAAGCAGTGTGCGCGCGTTTTAACATGAATCAGCCAAGCTCACATTGTGTAAGGATGTGTGCGCGCGTGTAACACTGTGTAGGGATGTGTGCGCGCGTTTAAGTGACTGTGAGCGTGTTTAAGCTGGTGTGCACATTGCTCCTCCTCAGGAAACATAGAGGAAACAGGAAACTGCCAGAAGATCCTGCTGGAGTTAATTGGTGGAAGCAAGTAGAAGCAGGCAATTACACAAGCAGACTAGAAGCCCAACCCAGCACTTAAAACACTGCAAAGAGCAGTGCAGGCTGTTTCTCCCAAGAGAATACTGCCAGAAACTAAGCTATCAGATTTGAAAACTGAAAAAAGCTGAACTCAGAGCAGAAATGCTAGGGGCTGCCATAGCTATTATAATCAGGCATAGGCGAATTGCTGAGGGTGGTGACAATGCAGATGCTGACAGACAACCCAGAGTGAGGAGAAGGAGAAGAGTATACAGGCCCAGGGTCACCTACCATGGGTTACATGAGCTGGAGATAGTAGAGCGCTACAGAGTGGACAGAGACCTTCTGCAGCAGATTGTTGAGCTGTGCAGGCCACATCTCACACACAGAACCAACAGAGGGGAACCCATCCCAGTGGAAACCAAGGTATGTGTTGGCCTAAGAATACTAGCAACAGGTACCTTCCAGAGACCAACTGGTGATATGATGGGGATATCACAGGCATCAGCCTCCAGAGTACTGCACCAGTTCCTGGATGCCATGTCACCACATGTCAGTGATCATATATATGTCCCTAATGACCGTGAGGTTGTGGCCAGCAATATGCATCTCTTCCAGCAAATAGCGGGATACCCTGAGGTGCTGGGTGCAATAGACCACGCACATACGCATCAAAGCACCAGCCGGTGAGCGGGGTAGAGCCTACATTAACCGCAAGGGATACCCCTCCATCAACTGCCAGGTCATGTGTGATGCCCAGGGCATAATAATGAATTTGTGTGCTGGCTGCCCTGGGAGCTACCACGATTCCCATATCTGGCATCTGACGCATCTGTACCAATCATTTGCCAATGGGGACTTCCCACACGGACACCTAGTGGGGGATGCAGGTTATGCACTTGAGCCGTGGCTGATGACACCCATCAGAAATGCACACACACCTGAACAGGAACACCATAATGAGGCACACGCACAAACACGTAATGTCATAGAGCGTGTGTTTGGGCTGCTCAAGTCACGGTTCCGGTGCCTGGACACATCTGGTGGAGCCTTGCAGTACACACCAACTACATGTACCCAAATGATCATGATATGTGCTATGCTACATAATATGATCCTGCGGAACAGCTGCAGCAGGACCAGCACAGGGCTGGGCCAAACATCCCCCCACCATTGCCAAGGCCACCACAGGCAGGGGGTGACTCTGAGGAGGAACAACCTGACCTTGTCCCAGTAGGCAGAAGGAGGCGTGCCCAGTATGCCCTGGCCTTGGCAAAGAGGCAACGCATAGCACATACACTTGGTCAGTAGGAACACTGGGACTGATACCCACTCTGACTCACTCATACAGTAACAGGGATGCCTAACATGACACAACCTGCTTCCAAACATGTACAGGGAGTGTAGTATGTGCATCCGACAGAGGCGGCCCTGCAGCACCACCTGAGGCATGAATGCCATGTGTTAAGTAATGTAATATCATGTACCATATGCACACCTGAGGACCCCAACTAACATCCACCCTCAACAATCATAAACCACAAAGCACAAACCCACCTCATGGGTACCACAAGGGATAGGAACCTAGATGTAATGCTACCCAATGCCAGAAGTATAAACATCAAGATGCGTGCAGTGTAAACACACACAGTATAGAGAATGTAGATATCAGTGCTGTAATAGAAAACAGGGTCAAAGCCCACATCAGCACCCTGACACTACCAGGTCACACCTCATACAGTGATGTACATGTGCAAAAACATGGAACAAGATAAAAATGAGGGTGACTAGCAATAAATGGCATGGATAACCACACACCCATGTTTGTACCACAACAAGAAGCAACATGGAATAGCCATGGTCAAAAACCAATGGCTAAAACTGACTACTACTATATAGCTTGCTGCAGACCACTGTCCTAATAGCAGGAACTGCCCCAGGCCTATGTTCATGTTCATAGGTTCATACTAGGATATCTGCCCTAGTTCAGTTATAAGCCTATCCCAGAGTTTTGTGGCTTCTGCCACCCTTCAATTGATGGATAATATGCCCATTATTTTGCTGTGCCTCTGTCAAGCAGTGATACTGAGGTTATCCCTGGGGTATACCTGCAATCTCCCATCCATTGGTCAAGATCTCACTCGAACAAAGCCAGTGAGGTGCTCAGCCTCACATGTACCAGGATGTTGTTCCACAGCATAGGGACTCTCTGGGTGATGAATCTGTCCCTCCAGCACATCCTATTAATATCTGTGTTGAGGTTTAAGTCTCCTGCCCTTGTAGTTCTGATGGATGTAGATGTCTTGAGGTGAAGCATGTTCATTAATTCTGGGATGGACATAGCCTTGTATGTCAGGCACAGGTCACCTCTGAGCAGGCGGTGGTGACTGAATACAGCTGGAATTCCTTCAGTCGGGCAGCATAAGAAATATGTTTGAGACCCTTTCACCTCCTGTTGAGGAATTTGTGGGCCCATCCAATTGCCACAGGTGTTGGGCCAGATACATTCTGAATGGGGCATTGTATGCAATCATTGGTCTGATGAGTGATGAATACAGGGGAACAATGACCTCCCTTGATCTAGATGTGAATCCCTGCATGATGAGGTGGCCAATTTAGAAGGTCTTCCAAACTACCCTGGCAATGTGAGTGTCAAACAAAAGGTTACTGTCAACCTGGGTGCCCAGGTCCCTGATAACCTCCTCTGTGCTTAGAGGATTGCCACCTAGATGGGAACTAGTGGTAACCTTGTTCTTCCTGAAGGGTATGGCTATGCATTGTTTAGTGTTTAATGTAAGGCCATGGCTCTGGCACCAGTTATCCGTGTCTACGAGACCCTTCTGAAGGATGTCTGTGTCAGATGGGTTTCCAACTATGCTTCCCAGTTTGCAGTCATCTTCAAACTTTGTCAGCCATAATCCTCCTGTGTTTGCTCGTGCTTCGAAAAGTAGATGCTGAACAAATGTGGGCCCAGGACTGAGCCCTGTGGGACACCACTTGTGACAGCTCTGGAGTGTGACATGGCACCAGCAACTTTGACCCTGTGTGTGCCGTCACTTAGCCAGTTTGCAACCCATGCTATGATGTATGGGTTCACAATTAAGCTGGTGATGTTTTCAATGATACCTGAGTGGGGTATTGTGTCGAAAGCCTTTGCCAGGTCAAGGTAGGCTGTGTGGATTGCCTTGCCCACGTCAATGGCCTGGGTGACTGTCTTGAAAAAGTCAACCAAGTTTAAAAGGCATGATCTGCCCTTGACAAAGCCAAACTGGATTGGATCCAATGTCTGCAGGTCCCCTATGTCTTCATTTATAATTCCCATTATGATCCTCTCCATAGCTTAGCAGAACAGGCTTGTCAAGCTGATGGGATGGTAGTTTCCGGGGTTGGTGGAGGCACCTCCTTTGTGAAGTGGGTCCACCATTGCCGTATGCCACTCTTTGGGCACATATCCCGAGGTGAGGCTAAGATTAAACAGCTGCCCTAATTGCGGGTGTAATTACTCATTGAGTTCATGGAGCACACAACTGGGGACACCATCAGGTCCCATGGATAAAGTGTTTTCCGCCTTGGATAGAGCAGTTCCCACCCCAGCATTGGAGATGTTTGGGGGGCTACAATCCTCTGGTGTAGATACCCCTCCAGTTGGGGGGAGGGGGGGTGAGAAATCTGCACTGAACCTGTCAGCCAGTATGTTGGCAATGTCTGTAGGTGCAGTGATATCTACATCATTCCAAACTAATTCTGAGCATATCTGGGAGTTCCTCCCAGGTTTCAAACATAGGTAAAAAAGGCCTCATGATTGTCCCTTGAGTCCTGAGTGGGTTTACTCTCAAAACTTGCCTCGGATGATTGTATGGGGGAACCCAGTGTTTTACTCACAATGAGCAGGGTGTCTTCCCCCCTACGGAGCACGCTCTATCTCGTAGTAGCTCCTTCCTTGTGTTGCAGAGCTTGTTTATGGCTAGGGTCCACCAGACTGGATGCTTGCCTGTGGTACAAAGAGTCTTTGTTTTGTTTGTTATTGCCTGATCCATGCAGTCCTGGAGGTGCTGGTAGAAGGCATTTCTAAGTGATACAGTGGCTTGGGTAATGGTGTCCGCTGGCTTGGGGCCTTGAAAGAGACCACACCAGTCCTTAGAAATGTGAAGTCGGCATTTGAGAAGGTCTTCACTGTTTGTTTGTCTATCTGGGGTGTGGGTGGAATGTGGACTCCCACTGAGAGTAGTCCATGATCTGATCTCACCAATGATGGGTATACTTCTGGTGTTGAACAGTGTGACCCCATGTTCGTGATGATGAGTCCTAGTATGTTGCCTCCACTTGTGGGGATTGGGACCAGTTGTTCCATGGCATTTGAGTGTATGAACTCTTGGAACCTTTGTGTTAGAGTGTTGTGGCTTGATTAGTGATCCCAGTCTATATGTGGATAGTTGGAATCACCCAGTAGGATGGTGTTTGGAGATACATTTATCCCCTTCAGTGTTTGCAGGATAGCTGTGTGAGGTACCTGAGTTTGAGAGGGTGGCATGTAACATGCTACAAACTGCAGAGCAGTCTTGCCTACGGTCACTGGTACCTGGATGGTCTCCGATGCATCGTGTGTTGCCACCAACCATGAGGTGAGGGTGTCCTTGATGAATATGGACACCCACCATCCTTCTTGGTGTTGTCCGGATTCTGGTGCCGGAACGCATGATATGAGGTAACACCCGATAGTGCCGGGGTGCTGTCAGAAGCTGTGAACCAGGTTTCAGGCACAGCACAGACATCAATGTGCTACATACTGAGAAGGGCATAGAGTGTGTGCAGCTTGAGGTTGAGACCTCTGGCATTGAGCAGCGTTACCCTTAGTGTCTTTCCTTTACTGTGTTCTAGGGTGGTAGGTGTAGAATCTGAATCTTGCATATAAAAGGCACAATGGGGGTGGCAAGAGCATCATCAAAATCCGGAAGCCCAGGAGTGACAGGTGCAAGCCGTCCCTTGCAAATCACCGTGGCCTGTCCAGCATGTCATCCCAGGCAGACAGACATTGGACCCCCTTTGAATGACACCATAGTTAAAGCAAAATATTACAGCTGATCATCTTGTCTCTGTTTATGTGGCATCATACTTGGTGAAGGTAGGATACTGCTGAAGGTCAGGGTCACACCTGCCTGGCCTACATAATCAGAGGGATCCTCTATGTCTCTTTCCATGTAGTCCAGGGAGGTACATCTCAGGTCGTTCACACCAGCATGGATAATGACTGGGTCAGACTTGTACTTGCAGTTGAGTGACCTGAGTGCGTGCATTATGTGGTGGATTCCAGTGCACGATAGGCAGCTTACTGTGACCTCCTCCGTACCCGATCTGGTGAGCGGGACGTCAGTGTGTCTGACTATGGAGTCACCTATTACAAGTGTGTCTGGCATTGTGTTTGGCCTTAAGGGCTGTGACTGTTTGGCACACCGACTCTGTGGTCAATGTGTTGCATGTGCTGTGCCCTGTGGAGGCAGTTGTGTGAGTGTCTGCTGTGGTGGCCACTGCCGTTTTGGTAGAATTCTGATAAGAGCCTCCGAGTATGTCTCTGTGTGTCTATGTGTATGATCTTAAGTTGTGATAGTGCCATGTGAGACTGGATTTGTGATGTGTGTGGTTACCTTCACCTTCTCTCTGGTCTTGTTAGTCCTATGTTGAGAGAGCTCAGCCTCCACTTTGGCTATATAGTTGCATCTCTCACATGTATGTGTGTTTTATGGGAGAAGGAGAGGGTTGTCAGTGTACATGAGGTAAGTGTAACATTGCCTCAATATTCCCAGGTTCACCAGCTGAGCAGGAGTGGACACTAGCAACTGATCCCTAGACATGCTAGAAGGAATAGACAAAACAATGTTGGAATACAGGGAGATATCAAGCCCCCCAAACCACATCATAGTGTTTGATTGACAATAGCTACACATACACCGGTGTTTCATAGTGTCATAGTCTACTACTAGGCTATCTGCCCTAGTGCATGTATAAGCCTAGCCATAGTGATGTGGCTATTGCCACCCCTTATAGTGGTAATAAGTGTACAGAATAGATTCTGAATATTGTGCCTCTGACTTAGTAGTGACACATTATGACCCCCTTACGTAATTGAATAACATGACTGTGCCTCTGTCGAGTCTGTGCCTCCGTCTCATATGCAGTTGTCCAGATGTCTCCTGAAGAGAGGCAGTGAGGGACTCTGTCAAACATGAACTGGGATACTCTGCTAGAGTGTGAAATGCCTCTGAGTTATGACTCTGTCCCTCCAGCATGTCCTATACATGTATGTGCTGAGGTTCAAATCCTCAGCTCTCATGGCTCTGGTGGATTTGGATTGCTTGCAGTGGAGCATGTCCACCAAATCCTGATTGGACATGGTCTTGTATGTCAGGCATAGGTCACCTGTAAGTATGCGGTATGACACTGAACAAAACTGGATTTCCTCTATTCTGGAAGCATATGACATGTGTTGAAGAACCCTGATCTTCATGGTAGGTACATTTGGGGTGTCTCCAGCTGTTGCAATTGCTGGGCGATGTACATACCATATGGGGCTTTGTATTCAATCATGGGCCTGATAAGGGAGAAGGATAGTGGAACAATGACCTCCTATGATCTTGATGGAAAACCCTCCATGATAAGGTGGGCAAGATAGAAAGTCTTCCTAACCACTTTGGCAACAGGGGTGTCAAAAGAGATGTCACTATCTACATGTGTCCCCAGGTGTCTGATTTGTTGTCTGTGCTCAGTGGGTTGCTGTCTATGTATTGATCTGTGGGTACTTCGTTCCTCCCAAAGGGGATGAATACACATCAGTTGCATTCAGTTTCAGGCCATGCGTCTGGCACCAGCTATCCGCCTTTATGACGGCATTCTGTAGTATGTGTGTGCCGGCTGATCTATTCACTATGGTGCCTAGGTTGCAGTCATCTGCAAACTTTGTCAGCCACAACCCCCTATGTTTGCTTTCACATCTGAAAAGTAAATACCAATTAAGAGGGGTCCCAGGACACATCCTTGTGGGACACCACCTGTGACTGGCTTCGAATCTGACAAGGCATCTGCAATGTTGACTTTATGGGTTCTGTTTCTTAGCCATTTTGCAACCTATCCTGCAACATATGCTGTTATATGTCAGCTGTTGAGCTTGGCTATGATGCCTGAGTGTGGTATTGTGTCACAGGCCTTAGCCAATTGCAAGTAGGCTGTGTGGACTGCGTAGCCCTCAACGATGGCCCTACTGACAGTTTCATAGTAGTCAACTAGGTGCAAAAGGCAGGATCTGCCCTGTACAAAGCTGAACTAGGTGGGAACAAGGGTCCGTAGGTCAGTAATGTGTCTGTGTAAGAGCTCCATAATGACTCTTCCCATATTTTTGCAGACAAGGCTGGTTAAGCTTGTGTGGTGGTAGTTGCCATGGTCTGTGGAGGCATCTCCTTTGTGGAGTGGGACTACTGTTGCCGTATGCCAGTGTTCAGGTACATATCCTGTAGCAAGACTAAGGTTAAATAGCAGTTGTATATACGGGTCCAGCCCCTTCTGGAGTTCACATAGCATGCAACTGGAGATACCAGCAGGTCCCATGGATGCTGTGTACTTGTCTTTGCTGAGTGCGGCTCTCACATGGACATCCAAGATGACAGTGAGGTTACATACAGCAGTGATAACTATCTTCTTTGGGGGTGAGGGAGGGGGTAAATCGCACTGAAGTTGTCCGCCGGAATGTTGCCAATATCTGTCAGGTCACTGGAATATATGTTGTTGTGTACCAACTCTGAGCATATCTGAGGGTTCACAACCAGGTGTCTGACATAACTGAAGAAAGCAGTGTGGTTACCTTCATTGTATTTGGTGATTTATGTCCCCAAGTTGACCTTGCATGTCTTTATGAGATAATGTAGCTTTCTACTAGTGCTGATCACAGCTGTCTTCCCTTTTGGAGATGTAGCTCTGTCTTGCATTAGTAACCCTCATCTGTCATACAGTTTGTTCATGGCTGGGG
Organism: Protopterus annectens; assembly: GCF_019279795.1. NCBI lineage: Eukaryota > Metazoa > Chordata > Ceratodontiformes > Protopteridae > Protopterus > Protopterus annectens. Next base: position 1,292,201,262 of record NC_056743.1, on the reverse strand, counting down.
TCCACCAGACAGGACACTTTCCCTTTGTGGAGAGGTTCCTGTTTTATTTGTGATTGCATGGTCCATGCTGTCTGACATCTAGCTAAGGGGAGGTCAATGTGGTTCTGCAGTTATCTTTCATCAGCATTAGAAATGACCACAACAGCCCCTGTTGTACCTCATGCAGACACATCCAGCACCTGTAAAGTCCACAACAGTACCTCACCAGGAGTATGACAGAGCTGGAACACATGTAATGTGTAGCCTGATTAAACAGAGTGCAGCTCCACACACTGCCATGCTGTCCACCCAGATGCAAGCTGTGCCTGATGTAGAAAGCCATGTCCAAGCTGGAATCAATGCACATGCTGCACCTTGTACAATCTGAATGGCAGGGAGCTATGCACATGAGGGACCTGAACCCCAGCACTGATATATTTAGGACAGGTTGTACTGCATTATCCAAAACACAGAAGCCTCCCCCACGCATGAGTAAACTACCAGTACAGGTTGTCCGTAGAGACACTCGTTGAGTTCCCTCAACAGGAATCCTAATGAGTGGATGGGAGATGGGAGGTTTACCCTGGGTATCAATGTTATGTCACAGGTAGACAGAGGCACAGTATACTAAACAAGACATATGTCATGGCAAACTACACTTACAATGTGTTGATGGACAAACACACTCTCCGACTAGCATTAGAAATGGCCTAGGGCACATTGGTAGTGTTTGCCAATGTACACCCATGTTGTGGAATACACTACTGATGTTGGATGAGGCTGTTGTAAGTAGTTCACATCTGAACATAATGCAACATGGTCAGATAGGTTCATAGGTACATAGGTTTATACTAGGCTATCTTCCCTAAGGCAGGTATAAGCCTAGCACAAAGTTCATTGGCATACACCACCCCTTATATGGAAACAGTACTGTGCCCATTATTTTGTCATGCCTCTCTCCAGCAGTGACACAGTGATGATCCCCGGGTTAAACGTATGACCTTCCATCCACAGGTCAAGATACCTCTTGAACACAGCCAGCAAGGTGCTCTGCCTCACATGGACCGGGATTGTATTCCACAGCATAGGGAGTCTCCTGGTGATAACTCCATCCCTCCAACATGTCCAACGTACATCCCTGCTAAGGTGTAAGTCACCTGCACTAGTGGTTCAGGTGGATCTGCCGATTCTGAGGTGGAGCATGTCCATCGATCCCTGTTTGGACATGGCCTCGCATGTCAGGCACATGTCACCTCTAAGCAGACGGTATGTGAGTGAATAGAGTGGGAGTGTCTTCAATCTGGCAGCATATGACAGCTGTTGGGGTTCCTTGATCCTTTAGGTGGGGGACATTCAGGGTGTCTCCAATTGCTGCAGATGTTGGGTGAGATACAGCCAGAATAGGGCATTCTATGCGATCACCGGTCTGATAAGTGAAGAGTACAGGGGAACAATGACCCACTAGGTCTGGATGTGAATCCCATCCTGATCAAGTGGGCAGTGTAGAAGGTCTTTCTAGCCACATTAGCAACGTGAGTCTCAGAAGAACGGCGACTGTCAACCTGGGTCCCCAGGTCCATGATAACCTCCTCTGTGCTTAGAGGATTGCCACCTATATGGTAGCTTGGGGTTACCTTGCTTTTCCTGAAGGGTATGTCTACACATGTTGTGCACTTTGACTTCAGGCCATGGCCCTGGCACCAGCTATCAGTTACTGTGAGTCCCTTCTGAAGGATATCCGTGTCTGATGCACTGTCCACTATGGCGCCCAGTGTGCAGTCATCTGCAAACATTGTCATCCAAAGTCCTCCCATGTTGGCCTGTACTTCTGGGAAGTACATGACAAACAATGGGGCCAAGGACTGAGCCCTGTGTGACACCACTTGTGACCAGCCTGGAGTCTAACATAGTGCCAGCAACTCTAACCCTGTGGGTCCCGTCCTTAAGCCAGTTTGCAACCCATCTTGTGACATATGGGTTTACATTTCAGTTGTTAGGGTTTCCCACAATACCTGAGTGGGGTATTGTGTTGAAAGTGTTTGCAAGGCCAAGGTAGGCTGTATGGACTGCCTTTCCCCAACAATGGCCTAAGTGACCGTTTTGAAGATGTCAACCCAGTACAAAAGGCATGATCTGCCCTTGACCAAGCCAAAATGGGATGGGTACAATGTCTGCATGTCCCCTATATCTTTGTTTATGAGCTCAATTATGATCCTCTCCATAGATCTGCAGACTACACTTGTTAAGCTTATGGGGCAGTAATTACCAGGGTCTGAAGAGGCACCGCCTTTATGCAGATGTGCACAACTGGACCCTAACCAGGCTGGTGTGCACACTATGGAAATGTAAAGCGGTGATAGGACTAAAGCCCAGGATACTGACCACCACAGTGAAAGTACTGAAACACTACACTATACAGTGCTATAGTGTTAGGTCAGTATGAACGGATGTTGACAATTTTGTGCAAAGTATCCCATGCAAAACCTGCAGGCACAGTATACTCCCTGTTTTGTTCACACAAAAAGCATTTGGACAGTAACTACACAACATGGCACAGAACACACAACCATAAACTGGAGGTATTTGTTGAAGGTCACACTCATCCACAAATGTGATGGGCTGCAGTGTTCAACATATGTAAAGCCCACACTGGGCATGCTCACACACTTAGATAAATGAGACATCTTTCACACAACATGCCATGGGAAGGCTGAACTGGGCATGCTCACACACTTGGTCCAAATGTTACTCCTAGCAACTGTGAAAACACACCAGAGGATGCTCATTCCCCTTTCTAGACACTGATCATGTAAGCACCCTATAAGTATATTGGAGAAAAGGAATCTCTCAGTAATACGAATAGCATGCTTTGCTAATGCGTCCGTCTCTAGTGTCATAACATAGTTAGGTAGGGGTTTGAATCCAGCAGGTGGCAAGTGTGTGTAAGGGGGGGTAAGTGTGTGTGTAAGTGTGTATGAAAGAAACATCCCTTTTGGCAACTGGGAAAACACACCACAGGATGATCATTCCACTTTCTAAACTCTGATGATGTCAGCACCCTATAAGTATATCAGGGGAAAGGAAATCTCCCAGTAATGCGAATAGCGCGCTGTGCTAATGTGTCCGTCTCTAGTGTCATAACATAGTTAGGTAGGGGTTTGAATCCAGCATGTGGCAAGTGTGTGTGAAGGGGGGTAAGTGTGTATGAAAGAAACATCCCTTTTGGCAACTGGGAAAACACACCACAGGATGATCATTCCACTTTCTAAACTCTGATGATGTCAGCACCCTATAAGTATATCAGGGGAAAGGAAATCTCCCAGTAATGCGAATAGCACTCTGTGCTAATGCATCTATCTCTAGTGTCATAACATAGTTAGGTAGGGGTTTGAATCCAGCAAGTGGCAAGTGTGTGCGAAGGGGGGGGGGTAAGTGTGTATGATTGATATATCCCTTTTGGCAACTGGGAAAACACACTACAGGATGCACATACCCCTTTCTAAACGATATCACAATTATGTATGGCTTTTGATTACAGACATGCCACGTGTGTTTTGCACACACAGAATGCCCATGTGTGTGGGTTGTCACTCACAATAATGCATGACATTGATTAAACCAGTTATGGCAATGCACACATGATGTATGTGTGTGCCAAATACACATATGTACCTGTGACCTTCAATAGTTACCATGTGTGATGCCTGCCACATGTGAATACATGGTATTTGCACAGGGTAACATTATGACCGTGGTCTTCTGTGCAAGTGCTGCATGTGGGATGTGTATATACAGTGTGAGATGTAGATGCTATCAGCCTAGTAGTGAGGGATGCACTGCTGGTCTGGGGCATATAGTCTACATGTTGTTGATGTACAGGAGCTGCATGTTTTCACCTGTTGTGGGAGTGGTAAGACAGTATTCCATAGCAATTCAGTGACTGCATGCTAAGAACCATTCAGCTAGGGTGTTGTAGCTACACTAATTCATTAGCATTCAGTAATTTATCAGAATCCCTGGTGAGGGTCTGATGCCAACCAAGGTCAGGGGTCTACCAGCCTGTGTCACTTGCTCAGTGATCCCTTCCATGTTCCCTATCATGTATCCCAGTGAGGGACATCCCACATCAGCTGTGGTGGCATGAACAATGACTGAGTCATATGTGTCCATGCATCTGACTGACTTGTATGTTTGTGTTATGTGGTGAACCATAGTGCCCCATGAGCATATCACTGTGACCTACACCTTTTCCAGCCTGGTGAGCATTGTCTCACTGTACTGGACAATAAAAGTACCTAACACAACTGCGGCAGTAGTGTTGTATAGCTGTACAGACTGTGCTTGTTTGACACACAGGATTTGTGTGCTATGTGTTATCGTGCTGTGTGCAGGCCTAATGTATGCCTGTGTGCCAGCTGCAGAGATGTCTGCCAGTCATGCAGGATGCTATCCTTAGGCTTCACAACTGACCTGTTGTGTTTCCATGCTTGTATTGCTGTCCGTGTAGGTCCACATCAGATTGGTATTGCTGTCACTGTGGTATGTCATGCCACCAGACAGGTTATGCCAGTACTGGGTTCAGAGTGCTTAGTCCACAGTTTGGCCATGTGTTTCCATCTCATACATGTGATGTACATCCATGGGTAGGGGATAGGGTTGACTGTGTACATGTGGCAGCTGTGACATTACTACATGACACACATATTCCACAACTGTACCATAGAGGTGACTGACAACTGACCTTTGCACATGCTACCATAGTATTGAGATTACATTGGTGATTAACAGCACATAGGGCCAATGGTGAAAAAGATACATAGGTCCATAGGTTCGTACAGGGATGTCTGCCCAGGGCATGTATCCACCTAGCCAGAATGTGTGTGCCTTTCAACATGCATTGTGAATCTGTCTTGCTATGCCCTTTTCCAAGGTTAGTATACTGTGCCTCTGTCTCACAGTGACACATAAGTGATACCCAGGGTAACCCTACAATGTCACATCCAGTCATTAATATCACTCTTGAAGATAGTCACTGAGTCAGTCTGCCTAACCTCTATTGGGATAATATTCAGGAATGAAGGGAGCCTCTGAGTTGTGAATGTGCCCCTCCAGCATGTCCTATGTATACCACTCCTGAGGTTCATGTATTTCCAGCGTGTACCCTGGTGGGATCTGGATATTCTGAGATGCAGCATGGCCATTAAGTGAGGGTATGACCTGGCCTTCTATGTCAGGCACAGATTGCCTATGAAGAGGCAGTATGTCACTGAGTAGAGCTGCTGTTACTTTAACCAGTCAGTATGTGGCATCTGTTTGAGCCCTTTGATCCCCTTGTCGAGGTACATATGTGGTATCTCCAGTTGCTGCAGGTGTCTGGTAAGGTGCATGCCGACAGGTTCATCATAGTCAATTATGGGCATGATGAGGGATGAGTAAAGGGGCACAATGTCCTCCCCTGATCTACATGCGGATCCCATGATGATGTGGCCCATATAACATGCTTACCTAACCACTTTGTCCATGTTGTTGTCAAATGGTAGAATGCTATCAACCTGTGTACCCCAAGGTCCATAATTCCTTTGTCTGCACTTAATGGATTAACACATATGCGGTACATTGTGGTCACTTTGTGTTTGACAAAGGGGATGACTATACACTTTCTGTCATTCACGTTGAGGCCATGGCTGTGGCACAAGTCGTGTGTTTGCAAGAGTCCCTTTTGTAGGATTCGTGTGTCAGCTGGTGAGTTGATTATGGTGTCTGGTTTGCAGTCACCTGCGACTTGCTGAGCCACAGTACTTCCATGTTGGCCTGTACCTATGATAAATATATAATGAACATGACAGCTCCCAGGGTTGTGCCTTGTGGGACACCACTTGTACCAGGTTGGAGGCTGACATGGCTCCAGCAATTCTACCATGTGTGTTCTGCCTTTGAGCCACTGTGCAATACCCATAGTGACATAGGGGTTAATATGTACAATGGTGAGCTTCCCTAGAATGCACAAGTGGGGTATTGTATCCAAGGCTTATGCAAGGTCCAGGTAGGCTGTGTAGACCTCCTTCCCCTTGACAGTGGCCTTGGTGACTGTTTCAAAGAAATCAAACAGGTTTGAGAGGCAGGATTTGCCATTGACAAAGCCAAACTGTGTATGGTGACATGTCTGTAGGTCCACAATATCTAGATATGTGAGGTTCATGATGATCCTTGCCATAGCTTTGCAGACAAAGCTAGTCAGACATATGGGGCGAGTAGTGTCCAGGATCCGTGAAGGCACCACCTGAATGTTGAGGGACCACTGTTGCTGTATGCCACTCTCTGGCCACATATCGTGTATTAAGGCTGGGATTGAACAGTGGTGTTATGTCTGGGTGTAGCTCTTCTTGTGGTTCATGTAGGACACAGCCTGGGACACTGTCTGGTCCCATTGATGCAGTGTTTATTGCTTTGGGAAGGGCATCTCTTACCTGAGCATCTGTGATGTCAGGGCGGGGCAGCACTGTTCCATGGGACATATGGGTCCTTTTGGTGGGGTGGGGGAGAAGGCAGCATTGAACCTGTCCACTAGGATGATGGCAATGTCTGTGTGTTTTGTATTTTGTGTGACATCTTGGATTATCTCTGAGCATATCTGGGTAGTACCACCCAGGTTACTAACATAACTACAGGCAGCCTTGTGATTATCCTCAGTGGCTTGTGGAATCCTCTCTCAAAGATGGCCTTAGACAATCATATGGGTGCCTGTAGTTGTCTTCCAATACTCATCAGTGGTGCCTTCACATTTTGGGAGGTTGTTGTGTCATGTAGTGGCGTCATCCTTCTATTGTACAGTGTGTTTATGGCTGGTGTCCGGCACCCAGGACATCTGCCTTTGGAGAATTGGGTCATGCTTTCATATGTGGCTTCATGATCCATGCATTCCTGAATGTGTCCATAGAATGCCTTTATACAGGTATCTGCAGTCTGGTCCATATTTTCAACAGGCCTTGGGCCTTTGATGGTTTCCACATCATTTATGAGGGGTGTGAACTTGCTTGACATGAGCTGTTGACAGACGTGCCCTCCAGACGGAGCAAGGTGAGGGTCACAGTTAGCTACCTGTCGGGTGATAGAATGTGCCACATAACACAGGCACACAGGTCACTCCACAGCAAGTACAACTATGAGGCAGACATTGTCCATGCTGGTGCAAACAACCTGAGACGTACCTCCCTGGACCACATGGAAAGAGACACAGAGAAGCTCTTACAGCACCCTCTCAAACTCAGGACTCCCACACAGCCTTCATGCTGACACAGGAGAGTTTAGATTACTCTGCAAACACCATCATACTGGGTGACGTCAGCTACCCAATCATAGACTGTGAACATTACACAAGCCACAATACCCAAGCTCTAGGGTTCCCATAGATCAGACATTCTTTGGCTATGGAACAGGTAACCAACCTTCCCACAAGAGGGGCAGATATACTAGACCTGATCATCACAAACATGAGTACAAACTGCTCACCACTGGGAGTATATCCCTCATTGTTGCAATCAAACCATATACTAATCACACTGGAGTACTGGATCCCCCACATATGCAAACCTCAAACACATCGATGTGTGTGTGGGAAATGTCCATATTAGCAACTGTGACAGTACAGTACAGGATGCAGATCCCCCTTTTGAAACACTGATGATGTCAGGACTGTATAACTATATTACCTGTAGTAAAGTCCTCCAGTAATTCGCATAGCGTGCTCTGCTAATGCGTCTTTCTCTAATGTCATAACGTAGTTAGGTAGGGGTTTGAATCCTGCAAAGGGAATGTATGTGTGTTAGTATGAGTGGGGTTTATGTGTGTGCACAATGCTGGAAGGCTTAACTGCCTTTTGCCAACTGGGAGAACACACTACAGGGTGCACATCCCTCCTCCTACACACAGATGATGTCAGCACCCTCTAAGTACAGCATTAGTAAGGATTTCTCCAACTACTGCAAATAGCACACTCTGCTAATGTGTCTGTTTCTACTGTCATAACACAGTTAGGTATGGGTTTGAATCTTGCAAATGGAAAGTATGTGTTTTACTGTTGGTGGGGTTAGTGTGTGTGCACAATGATGGGGTGGGATGTGGCTTTTGCCACATGGGGCTATGCACTGCAGGGCGGTCATTACCCTTAACAGGCAGTGATGTTGATACCACCCTATACAAACAAAACTACAAAAGAGAAGGTGGTGGTACCAATAACACATATAAGGTAACACTTCTTCAAGTAATGTCCACAAAACGGAGTAGGATAATCAAACAATTATTTTATTCTATACAGACAACATGACGACAACTGCCAGTACTCAGTATAGTGTTACATGCTACTGTAACACACACATGTACCCGAATATACCTAGATAGTGTTCTGAAGCCTGAATGTGGCAAGTGTGTGGATGTGGGATGTGTCTGTGTGTGCATTTCCGTATGGGAAACATGTTTGATGTGGCAATCAGGGTACTACAGTACCTGATGCACATTACATCTTTCAACTGATGAGGTTGCCTGCACCCTGTGAGTACAGGTAGAGAAGGGGACGCCAGTAGTAAACAACATAGTGCACTTCTCAAATGTGTACCTGTCATGTATCAACAGCTACTCATGTAGGGTGATAAATAATGGGAATGGCAGGTGAGCGTGTGCATGTGTGTGGGTAGCAGGGTTTGTATAAATGCATGTGTGACAGAACAGATACATATAGCTGAATCTACATAACAGCACAAGATGTGCATTGCCATAGTCAATGTTGGCATGTGATGGTGTGCAGCTGGTACACTTTGGTAAGTAGTATGGGTGCAGATAACAATTGAGGACATTCATACAGTTACTGCAGCAGGACTGCTGGGATATACACACAATTATACTGGAACAGTGAACAGTTACCAACATGTTACTACTTATACACATCTATGTAGTCACCCTGTGCATCAGCAACGTGTTTACCTTTACCTGCACCGATGTTGTAGTATGCAGGAGGTGGCACAGTGTCATCATATGCACAGGGTGTGGGTTAGGTATGCCCAAGCCAGCCACTGGTAACACCAATTGACATGTGTGTGTATGTGTGTTTGTGAGGGGCAGCAGTACAGGGTGGACCGTTGTTGGTGCAGTGTGTGTGTGTATGTGTTTGCCCTAGGTGTTAGGTTTCTGCATGTGTGTAAGCACGCACACAGTCCTACATAATGGCTGCCATGTACAGGGTTTTGTGGACAGCCACAGACTGCACCTGTCAGGTCATCCAGATCAGTGTCTGTGGGCACGGACACGGTACCTGTGCCTGGCAGGGTGCTACGGGCCATATCCGGTACTAACCCAGACTGGGTACTGTCATCGGAAGCAGGGGTGTGTTGACTGGACACAGTTCCCTGTTGGGACTGTCCAGAGCCACGTGCACGTGGTCTCCTAGGGCGTCCTGATGACAGCACAGACCCAGCATTGCTGGGGCTGGTGCTGGCACTTGAGGTGCGTGAGTGGGCCTGTTGTCGCCCGCGCCACTGCCAGCTGGAGCTGTTGCTGGCATACGGCCACGTCTACTTCGCAAACGCACACCATCGCCCTGGCACATGGACATCTGGTTGTGGAGCAGCTGTTCTATGCCCCCACAACGTCTGTCAACGACATCTGTGAAGTTACAGATAGCATTCGCAACGTCACGCATGCCGTCTGTCATGGCTGTGCGACATGCTGTCAGCTCCCTCAGACCCTGTCTGGTGTACCTTTCCATATGTGCCTGTGCCTGCATGACAGGTTCAAACATAGTGAAGGTTGACATACCTCCTTGGGCACGTCGGCCAGAGGCAGTACGGCCACGGATGCCCCCACGAGAACCCATGGGCGACTGTCTGCGTGGTACCATTGGAGGCCCCTGCTCATGGCTGCCTTGTGGGGATGCATGTACCACAGGTACCACATTACCCTGATCTATGCCCACTGCAGACTGTCTATCACCTAGGGACAATGGTGACAAAGGATGTAACGGCAGGATGACTGTGCGCGTTGACGGGTTGAAAGCTGTGTACTGTCAATTGGCTGACCAATGGTGGACCCAGACACACCTTCCTGCACCATTACAGACATTTCATCATCATCAGTACCTGGGGCACAAGATTCAGGTTCCCTGCTGCAGGTCACCAGAGCAGCACCAGAACCTACGGGAGGAAAACATGGAACACAGATTACAGTCTCAATACATATTTGACAGAGATGCACTTCAATACTAATGCACACATTCAGAAATGGACACATGCACTCATGGACACTAACACACATGCACACTTGGGCACAGGCACACTTGCACACATGCACACCCCACAGTAAACACACACATCAGTACCGTGTTACACTACTCAATTTACTACAACTGTGTATTACAGGTATTGTGAACACAGTCACCAGCATGTCTACTACAGAGTTACACTACTCTTCCTAGTTTTATAAATTGTTTTACAGATAATGTTAAAAGACTCACCAGCATGTATGGCCTGCCTCGTTGCTAGATGGGAGGGACCTGGAAGTGTGAAGAGAGTAATGTCAGTGGGCACATGTGTGCCATTTGTTTTGCACATGATACAGTACAGTAGTACACTAGTTCCCTTATACACATCAGCTGCACATAATGTCTGTATATATATCATGATGACAGATACATACCACATGCACACCTTATGCGTGCATGAAGTAACAGTGTACAGAACAGTCATATGTACATACCAGGAGTTAACTCTAATCTCACCCTTACCTCTTTTCAAACGACAACTCAAACTGTACTTCCAAAACCACTGGCTTTGTTCTTCTTGGAGTCCAGGCTAACGTCCCTCTCCCTACCCTCTCTTTACCTTTAACCCTCATTGTGCATAGAAACTAGCTTCTACCCTGTTTCTTTCACCTTGATGTCCTTCTATGCTCTGACCTACTTCTCCCATCCCTCCCACCTCCTCTTGACTGTCTTCCTTCTTTTCCTCACTTCCTTCTTGACTCCTGCCTCTTCCATATCATTGTATCTTTCATACTCCTTCTACTTCTCTACCCTTCTGAGCCCTAACTATTATGTATATGGCTTTTGCCTTATTGCATAACCATTATGCTTTAGGTAGGATTGCTTTGAAACCAATGGTACATTGTGTATGACTCTAAACTGTTTGAGTTCCTTACATGTATGTTGATTTAATTAACAGGCTGGTGTACAATTCTATCATGTTGGCTGTCTGTATTAACAACTTGTCTGTCTGCCTTTATTACGTTATGTGTGGAGCTTTTCTCCACAGGCCTCTACTGAAAATAGACATATATCCAGCTAGACTATCTGGGTCAACAAATGTAAAAGTAATAACAATAAATGAATATGGCATCTTACCTGCACGCTTGGTGTCTTGCTGCTGTGTGGATCCAACCTCCATCATGATGCATGAGTGTTGCTGTTGTTGTTCTGGGGCTGGATCCACAACACTTAGCAGTAGCCCCTCCTGTCTGGTGAGGGGGGGATGTGTGGCCACCCCCCACCTGTGGCAACCTGTTGCCTGCGGATATCTACAGCACGCTGGTGGACATTTCTAATCAAATCACTGCAGTGATGTCTCACCTGCTCATATGTCCTATCATGCATGCCAACATCATTTATCCTGCTAACGAGGTTTTGCCACAGTGCAGACCTCTCCTGCTGATTCTGGGTGATGCGTGAGAACAGGATGGCATAGTCACACACCAGGCTCTGGTGAATCACGTCATCCTCTGCAGCAGAATATGATGGGTTCCTTTTTGGAGCCATGTCAAGCTGGAAAGGTACACAAACAGGTTATCAGCATAGTATCTCAACAATACATGGTACACATTCTATACAGGGAGTATTAACTTCTACTTATTACTGTTTGGTTAAAACTTGATTACAGTGTAGCTATCATTCTATGTCATTTGTACTAAGCACTTGGCCTTCAGACCAGTTGTTTTACATTAGGGAGGTTGGTGGCAAGCACTGTGGTGGCAGGACACATATCTTTCATCCATTGAAGTTGGGAACTGCTGATTGAGGGCCCAGTGTACAAGTGTATTAGTTCTGGTATGGGCAGTTGGCCTTCAGGCCAGTTATTTAACATTAACAAGGTTTGTGGTCTGCACTGCGTGTGTGACAATAGGCTGTACTCTGCCATTCATAGCTGGGGACATCTGGTTTCAGGTTTATAGTGCCTGCATATCTGAGCTGTATCTTACTGACATTGCTACACCTTGTTTGCTGTAGCAACCACTACATCCAGGCCTCCTGGATCTACCTTTGTTTATATGCTTGTTATTTGTTAGCTTGTTATTTCACTGGTATGCTACTTCCACATAGTACACAGCTTCTCAACACGTCTGTGACTCACTACTGATATCTGCATTGCTTACTGTACGTATTTCCATGTTACACATGACAGCAAGTGACTGCTTCTCATTGTTGCATTTACTTAATTGTGACACATTGCACTTAGGTTACCTGGCACTTGCTCACTGACGCTTTTATATCAGTCAGCAGTTGTAGGTAATGTCAGTACACCCTCACTCCCCACTGGACCTTGTTTTCAATCATTAATTATTACAGAATTCACAATAGTATTCTAGCATGTCCAGAGGTCAGTTGTCAGTTCCCTCCCAGTCCAGCTGGTGAGTGTGGTACTCCAGAGACAATGTTAGAACAGATGCATGTACACAGACAACCCCTCCTCCTAACAACAAATTCAAACTCATGTGAGTGATGCAACCATATACCAAACTGGAGGCTAGGCTCTGTCTACTCAATACCGCCATAACCAGTCAGGTGGCAAAGGAGACCACTCACTACACTTCCAGTCTCACATAGACCTACCACAACAGCGGACCTAACACATGATCACACATGAACATACTTGTAGGCTCGGACCACAGCTCTGCCTATGCAGCAGAGACCTCCTAAGCAGACATCCAGGCAACCACTACCACGGAAACGGACATGTGCAACACATATCACACAAAGCCAATGTGCTGAACACTCACAGCCATTAACAGTAAACAACACACCTCATACACCTGTACTAGGTGCCTCTATCATCAGGCACACTAACATCATGTTCACCAGGCTTAACGAGGTGAGGGTCACGGTGTGCAGCCTGTCGGGCACTATGACCTGCCACATAACACAAACACTCAGGTAACCCCAAGGCAAGTACAGGTATGACTCAGTCAATGTCCATGCTGGTGTGAATGGCCTGACACATTCCTCCCTGGACTACATGACATGAGACAGTACAGAGCTCTCTGAGCACGTAGCCCAAGACAGTTTGACCCTGACCTTGAGTAGCATCCTACCCTCACCTAGAACCATGCCACAATATCAAGGCACGATGATCCCTTCCAACAATTGACTGACATACTGGTGTCATTCACAGGTGTGCCAATGCCTGCCATCTTGGGGTGGTATGCTTTGCTAGGGACAGCTTGCACCTGTCACCCCTGTCCTATTGGAATTTGTGTAGCCTCTTGCTACACCCATAGTGCCTGTATTAGGCAAGGCTCATAAGGCAAACCCACATCCATTTGTATCACAAAGGATGAGGAAGTAAGAGTGATGCTACTCAACACGAAGTCTAGACCTAAGGATGCACGCACTCAAAACCCTACTTAACATTCTGGACATCGATATCTGTGCAGTAACATGAACCTGTTTCAGGTTTCACAGGAGCACACCAGTACTACCAGGTTATACCTGTTACCATTCTTGTCGGCCCCAACACTTGAACAAGGGAGGGGGAGTATCAGTATTCAATGCAGATTCCCACGCCTCCACATTGGTGGCACAGTACAACATAGGTGTTAGGCCATTGAGTACAGAAGACGTAGTTGGGGTCCTGGGGAAGAAACATGGTAGCGGTCTGTCATTTGTCAACCACATGGCCAACGTGGATTGAAAGACATGTTACATAGCCCAGCTAATCATGAGGGATCCAAATGTATGTCAGGGGAGGTCATTGTGCCTCTTTACTCATCCATCATCAGGCCTATAATTGCGTACAATGCACCTTTTGGGATGTACCTAACCAGACACCTAAAGCAACTGGTACAGGACAACAGTACCTCATCAAGGGGATGCAGTGACTCACACAGATGTCATATGCTGCCCAGGTAAAGTAGATCCAGCTGGACTCAGTGGCATACTGCTTGTTCAGAGGCAATCTGTGCGTGCCATATACAGCCATGTCCTACCCAGCAGTAATGAACATGCTGCACCTCAGGCAATCAGAGTCCCATACAGCCACATGCTCAGGTGAGCTGGACCTCAGCACTGACATACATGGACATGCTGGAGGGGCATATTCCTAACCGAGAGGCTCCCTTCACTCTGTAATGAGCTCACACTACTGGTTAGGCAGAGTCCCTCATTGACTCTCTTCCATAGGAATCTGGATGAGTGGATGGAAATCATAGTTGTACCCCAGGTATCACTTCTATGTCACTGTTAGACAGAGGCACAGTATACTAACGTCAGACAAGGGCATAGCAGCATAACTTGTAATTGGGTGGCGAAGGCAAACACATTCTACTAGGCTTACCAATGCCCTAGGGCAAATAGCCTAGTATGAACCTATGCACATGTGTGTACTGCTATAGTACTTCTGCCATATGTTGCATGTGTGTGTGTTGTGGGAGATGCACAGGTAATGGCTGGATACTTCTGCACAGGCGACACGTCTGACACATTCTGGGTGTTCATCCCTACATACTGGATGTGTGTTGCCATCCAACCCTGTGATGTGGACACACATTACTCAGCCTGGATATACATATCCGAACAACACCACAAGCACAGTACACTACCTTGCTATGTATGCATGTAATTACACAGTTATTCACTAGTTATGACAGTGATGCTATCCATGCAGCCCATTGGGCCAGTGGAAGCCACAACACACACCGCCAGCACCTTTGCATATGCTTACCACAGACATCCCACATACTGCATGTACTGTGCACACACATATCTAACCCAGAACAACTGCACACCACTTATTAATCCTGTCCAGTGGACTACAGATACAGGCATATTGTATAACAATAGTAGGAGGCTACTGCAGCACAGGGCAGATTCACATGACGGCAAGGCATCTGTGGTCAGCAGTGTTAAGATGCTTCACATTCACCAAATGCACAGATATTGGCAACATTGTTGCAGACAGTTTAGGTGCAGGTACCCCCCCGCATTCTCCTACACATGTGGTATTAGTTATCCCAGATGACTGTCACCTCCCTATCCTCTCACATGTCCAGGTGAGAGCCACCCTCATCATTGCAGAACACATAGCATCACTGTTACGAAATGGTATCCCTGGATGTGTGCTACATTCACCCCTGGAGGACATAGCACCACATGACAGACTGATATTAATCCCTGGCCATACTACAGGATATGTACCTGAACAGTGCCATACATACACAGTGGTCCCACACCAATGAGGAGGAACCTCTACTGACCCTGGGAACTACTGCATCATATGCACAACTGGCCTTGTGTTCTAAGCTATGGAAGTGTTAAGTATGGGCAACATGTACAGCAATATTACATATGTTTATATTTCAGGACTATGTACACACAACCTATCTCATGCACATACCTATAGATAGTGAACTATGATACATTTGAAGGTGTCACAGTATACACAGGATTAACCTGCTACTTTGCATTACCTGTGTTTGTGGCAGCTTTAGCTGTGCCAGTGGTGCTTGTTGCTGCTTGCTGCTTGCTGCTTGCTGCTGCTTTTGCTGCTGGCTGTCCTTATATTTGTTTGATTTCTCTCTCTCTCTCTCTCTCTCTCTTTCTCTGTAGGTTTTGTGCAATGAATGTATTGCATGAGTGTAGTGTGGGTACTCAATGCTTTTGTAGGTATCTGCATAGGTCCATGTGATGGCCTCTGCACCAATTGTAAGGCAGCATTTGCTAATTGCATGCAGCCAGGT
The DNA here is from genome assembly GCF_019279795.1 of Protopterus annectens. NCBI lineage: Eukaryota > Metazoa > Chordata > Ceratodontiformes > Protopteridae > Protopterus > Protopterus annectens. The sequence continues at coordinate 1,292,185,293 of NC_056743.1, read as the reverse complement.
GTGTACTGATTGCATGTCTCACTGTGATTTCAGGACACTGCTATAAAAGGGTATGTGAGATAGGCGTTGCCCTTTCAGATTGTAGGGCGTGGACCATGCTGGTATGCTGTTGACAGTGTTCTGTGAGTGTGAAGGTTAGTACATCTCCCATGCTTCATGCTGTGTTGTAGATTCAGGTTGCTGCATTTCTCTTGCCTGTTCCCTGTAGTGAGTGTGTATGCATACTGACACCTACAACTATATGTCATATGTATTGCTATATAAATATATATATATATCTGTGTACATATACATACTTTCATATATGTACATTAGCTGACATTATTGGGTACAAGCTAACAATTAGCAGGGCTGTTTCTGTTAACACTACACTAGTATGGGAATCCAGTAATTGGGACTATAAAAGTCTGCCTGACATGCTTTAGTTAGTAGTCATACTATATTGCCTTTATCTTCATTCCTACTATTACATGTTCCACTTATTTAGCACTATATTCCTGTATGAGAGTCATGGCTTAGTGGTAGGTCATACAGACTAGTGTTACAATGGTCTTGGGGTAGGGCCTACTAGTATGCTTATATTCTGCTTTTGACTTGAGTATAGGGCCTATCAATCAAAGTGCTGGAGGCACCTTTAAGCAGTTAAAGGGGTTAGTAGGTCTCACAGGAGCCAGGCTGTGTTGCAGATTCTGGTTGCTGCATTTATCTTCACTGTTTCCTGTAGTGAGTGTGTATGGATACTGACACCTACAACTATATTTCATATGTATTAATATATATTTATATATATGTATGTGTAGATATACATACCTGCTTTGGATAGTACACCTCCTATATTGCCTTTATATTGATTCCTACTATTACATGTTATATTTATTCTAGCAGTGTGTTCTTGTAAGGTAGTCATGGCTTAGTGGTAGGTCATACAGACTAATGTTATGAAGAGACTGGCAGTGGGAATTTATTTTTCTTTGCAAACTTTCAAACTGAGTACAGGGCCTGTCAATCAAAGTGCTGAGGCCACCTTTAAGCAGTTAGAAGGGTAAGTAGGTCACACAGGGGTCAGGCTGTGTTGCAGATTCAGGTTGCTGCATTTATCTTCACTGTTTCCTGTAGCGAGTGTGTATGGATACTGACACCTACAACTATATTTCATATGTATTTATATATATTTATATATATGTATGTGTAGATATATGTACCTTCATATATGTACATTACCTTACAGTATTATGTACAAGCTAACAAGTAGCAGGGCTGTATCTGTTAACACTGAACTAGTATAAGAATCCAGTAATTTGGCCATTAAAACTCTGCCTGACATGCTTCGAATAGTACATCTCCTATATTGCCTTTATACTGATTCCTACTATTACATGTTATATTTATTTTAGCACTGTGTTCTTGTAAGGTAGGCATGGCTTAGTGGTAGGTCATACAGACTAATGTTAACAAGGTCCTGGGTTCGGACTGACAGTGGGAATTGATTTTTCTTAGCAAACTTTCTAACTGAGTACAGGACCTGTCAATCAAAGTGCCATTATGGCACTTTTAAGCACTTTAAACCAGGTCTGCGCTTTTGCTGAGCTCACGACAAGACTGACGGTGAGCTCCGCTAACACAACTTACACCGCTAATTTCTTTGAAAGAAAAGAAAAGGGGTGACAGGAAAGTGGTGAAAAGGGGTCACAAAGAGGGTAAGACAGTAGGGAAACAAGCGTGGGATTTGCAGGAGGATGTAGGTAAGGCCCATAGATGCCCATGTCTTTGGCAGCAACAGCTGTGCATTTCCATGTATTTTGGTGAGACATTGGAAACCTTTCACCCCTGAGAGAGGTGTCAGGACAACATTAATATTTGTTGTAGAGCCAATTGTAATTAACTGTTTCAATGTCAAGCAGACATGTGTGCGACATGGACAGCTATGTATGGGCGTAACTTTTTTGTGGGTACAGAGTGCCCTTTTTTTTTTTTTTCAGGTGAGAGTGGTATGTCAGGTGAAGGAAGTCGGTATAGCTGGGGAGGTAGGTTGGGTAGGTTAACAGACAAGGCAGACAAGACGCATACAGGGCGTGTGTATGACACACGTGGGGGTTACACAATTGACGGGACGGAGGTTGGGATATCCGAGATGCATGAGCCCACAGATGGCAACAGTGGAACTGATATCCCCACCCATAGGCAGTTGCCACTGTTCCTTCACAGCCCAGGACGGGCTGTGCTGGGGCTGTGTAGGCGGGGCAACGGCCGGGCCGTTAGCTGTGCCACACGAGCCTCAAGCTGGCGTAGGGGCCCAAGAACAGAGTCTTGGATCTCCCTTCGCACCACAGACCGGACACCTTGGAGGGTGAGTGGACGAACCCTCCGGCCACACTTGCAGAGGGGGGGACGGGCCCCATCCCCTGCAGCACTTCCACCCGAAGGTGGCACAGGGCCACCGGAGGGGGGTCCGGCCTGGGCACTAGTGCCAGGTGCAGTCGCCAGCTGGGGTGGGAGAGGTGGGTCCGCTGGGACCTGCCTTCCCAAGCGTTCTAGGTTTGTGAGTAGTTATGTTAGTTTGGGTTAGTGGCATTTTATTCCATTCAGATTAGTTGTAACAGCATGCATTGGTATTCCCATCAAACAAACACCCAGATATTAACACCATTGAACAAGGGGCATATCAATATCACATGCATTATTTGAACAGAAATACACAGTCAAACAACATGCAGGGTTGATTAATGGCAACAGGCCATCAAATTTGCAGGTATGAACAGGGCACATGCACAAACAGACATGCATATAGTCTTGAAACGGACAAATGTCCATGATTAATGAAATGTTCACATACCATTATTTAGTGGGTGTTGTTATATGGAATTATAGGGTTGGGTGGAGATAGAAAGTGATGACACATTCATATGTTACACATTGATTTACATTTGTAATAGGTACACAATTAAGTTGAGGCTGATGTTTCAAAATAATTTTTATTTGACTGTCATGCTACACCTGTTACAAATACATCACTATCCTACTTATTTTGAATCTGATCAGATACATCATCCTGCTACACTTTGATGACAGGACAGGGGACAACTATGGCTGTTTAGTCTGTCAGATAATCATTCATTCTATCTGCAAATTGTTTACTGTGATTACCATATACAGAATTTGGCCTAGACATTCCAGATTCTGACACACTGAAATCAGTTTGGGATATTAAGATGTACTTCCCACATGCATTTAGTTCTGTAGAAACACACTGGGGCTACTATATTCAGGGGTTATTACTACTTTATTTATTCATGCATGACCCTTTCTGTCACTCTCACACATCCTGCAACTTCACAGTTCAGGTTGGTACTTCTAGGCTTTGCTCACATGTTAGACTGGTGGTGATTCAAACACTTTCCAACAGCCTCACTTCTGTCATGATTCAGCATTTCAACAGGGGATATATCTCACATATGACTACCTCAGATTCTGAAGCTGTACTCTTGAGACTACTGCAGGTTACACTATATTTAATTAATGGTGGGACATCTGTATTACAGCACTGTTTAATTCTATCAATTATATTTCCAGTTACACTTGCATACTGATGAACTTGTTGCAGCCATACCTGCAGACTTTCAATTCTTGCTTGCACATTATATTACTTTTAATCAATACACTGCAGTGTTCTGATACATGCTACAGTATAATATTTATTTACAAGTAATGGGTGGGGTTACTAACCTGCATGGTGGCGCAGCCGCACCAGCCTATGGGCATACATCTCGCGGTTCGCAGAGTGGACACCTGCAGCTGTAATATGAAAGAAGTAATATTGGACTACACATCTCCATGGTATCAGCCAGTTGAAATCCTTACATACATAAGCAAAATGTAACTTACTCAGTAGTGGGGCGTTGGGCATATCCCGGGCCTCCTGGATCCATTCGGTCAACTGGTCTTGCTTGCGTCGCTTCAGGTCCGCATGGTGGTGACGGACCTGCTCACCAGTGCGTGGAATGCCAGTAGCACTAGTCAGATCACGAGCCAACTGGTCCCATGCCTCTGCCCTATACGCTCCCCATGAGACCTGGCCCTGCATGAGTTGGGCCTCATGATGATGGACAAGGAGCCAGACCATGTATCTGGACTCCTCAATGCCCCAAAGCTGTGCTCGAAAGCAACGTCCCTCACCTACTCCACTCATTCTGACTGCAGGTCTGTTCTACAATCATTTCTGCTGTGTATTCCCGCCTATGGGGCTTATATATGCTGCTTTTCCCGCACATTTCTCTGATTGGCCGTTTTGGAATTGTATCTACTTCACTGAAAATGCTTTATCATGCTCCATTCTGGATTTTATCCCATATATATGCTATTTCTGCATTTCTAGGTATTGCTGTCATGGCTTAGTGGTTTAGTACCTTGACTCTAGTGCATGGTATCCTGGGTTCGAATCTGGCAACTGATTTTTGATTTTCCTGACAGAAATGAGTTGAGACCTGTCAATCAAACATGCCAAAAGCACTTTTAAGCACTTAAAAGCAGGTCTGCGCCGCTTATGCTGAGCTAACGCATGCGCACTGACAGTTAGCTTGTGGGCGCGCAAACGGTGTGCGCTGGGATAAACCTTAATTGGCTAGTGACACACATGTTCAGCTCAGCACAGCTAGTTGCAAACAGTTTTAGCCTGTTAAACCGGTGCTTAGCAACGGGCACGCAGTTTGCAGCTTTTTAAACACTACTCAGCTACGGGCAGTCTGTCTCACAGCAGCTTAGCTATCAGTACATTTCTGACTATTTTTATTATTGTGTTACTTCAAAATTTATGCTCCATTTCATTCCATTTTACAAAAAGGAATACTTTTACATTTGTACAATACTGTCAGGGGGCTTTTTAGTGCTTATTTGCAAAAAAAAAAAAGGTTGTTGTGGAGGCTCGAACCCTGCCTGCCTACTCTTAGGCCAGCAACTCTACCACTAAGCTATTACTTCTTGGCTTACTTTGCATATTTAGTTTTTATATCCTTTTCCACTGACTGCTAACTGCAATTGCGCTAGTAGCACACCCAAGCATTAGCACACAGTAGCAAACATTTACGGGTTTAAAAAAATAAAACAGGTTTTAATTTAATTTTATAACATCTCTTCACTTTATACACTGATGGTCTGTCGGGCATGTGTTGTGTAGTGTGTTTCTTCACATTTCCATGGCCTCTCTCGTGGCTGTTTACTTTCAGCCATTCTAGTCTTCCGGGGCGTGTCCGCTTGCAGGGCTTGGCCTACAGACACGCTTCTACTCTCTTACACGGACTGTAAGATTTACTAGTGTGATTCAGCATGCCTCATGCACCTCATGCATATGCATGACATGCTGACATCACACCGTTTATTAGCCTCCGTGTAAGAGTTATAACTCTTACACGGAGGCTTCGTGAATCTGGCCCACTATCTTTTATGGCCCAGCAATAAAGTAATTTCATTTCAGTTATTTTTCTGAAGTTTGCTGGACTGAAGTTAACCTCCTATATTCCAGTTTCCACTGTTAAAATATATGCATTTAAACGGTTAGAATACTGCATGTACATTTCTGTTCTCTTCCAGTAGGGCACACTGTGGATCCATTTTAAACACAAGCATTTTACGAATACCTTTTCAACACACACATCTGTACAAGCAGTTCGATATACACGACATACAATTCTTAATACATTTGTAACATAAGCATCTTGTATAAAATCATTTTGATATTAACCAATGACGTATAATTATTTACAAAATTTCAGCTAGCTGTGCTGGCAGTATCCCCTTTTATCACACTTCCCCCCCCCCCTCGAAGACTCAAGCTAGTTTTTCAAGTGACCCTTGAGAAACATTGCTTGAGAGGGATGAGCCTGTCTGGGAATACTTTACACCATACCCTGTCTTAAGATCCCAGCTGCCTTTATATTGTGGACCCCATTATAGAGCTGCACTGTCATATCATATGCCTGCAACCCTAGGCTCCACCATAATAACTTGGGATTTTGCTGGCTGGCTCCCTGTAGTCATAGCTCCCCCTCAGACTTCTCCTGCCTTCTACTGAAAATACATAGCACAAAAGCCTCCCAATCATAGTAAGGTTTCATCATGTTAACATGGTACAATTTGTGCTCCTGCCTAGAAGTTCTATCATGTAGTTAACGTCATTGACCTTCCTTACCACTTTGAAGGGTCCCTCCCAAGCTGCCGGCAGCTTGTTGTGTCTGACAGGAATGAGAATCATAACCTGCTGTCCTACAGCATACTCTAGCTCGAGCATTCCTGTAATTCCAGACCTTTTTCTGCTGTTGGGCTTCTGCCAGGTTCTCCTGGGCCAAGCCCATGAGTTCCCTGAACCTTGTTCTGAGATTTAGGACATATGCCACAACATACGCCTTGTGGTATTCACACTCAACCTCCCACTCATAACAAATCAAATCTAGAGGACCCTCACCCTATGCTCATACAGCAACTCAAAAGGTGAGAAACCTGTGGATTCCTGGGGCACCTCTCTGTAAGCAAACAACAGATGGGGCAAATATTTGTCCCACTCCCTCCTAAACTGCTCTGCAAATGCCCGTAGCATGGTCTTTAGTGCATAGTTTAACCTCTCCATTGGACCATTAGTCTGGGGATGGTAGGGGGTGGTATTTAGGTGCTTCACCCCACAGCACTCCCACAGGCAAGCCAGCAGGTCTGACATAAAATTGGCACCTCTGTCAGTATTTAATTTGGGAATCCGACCCTGATGAAAATCTCTAACAAAGCATTTACCAGCTTTCTGCCTCAATGGAGGATAGAGCCACTGCCTCAGGGTACCTGGTAGCATACCACTTGGAAATAGATCTTCCCTGTGGAACATGGGGTACTCAGAGGCCCCACAATATCCATAGTTACCCTCTGAAATTGCCCCTCAAGCACAGGCAAAGGCATCAAAGGAGTTTTCACCTTGTCTCTTGCCTTGCCTACTTTTTGCCACTGCTCACAGGTCCTGCAGTACCCTGTTACATCCCTGGAAATCCCAGGCCAATAAAAGTTCTGCATAATAAGTCTCTTGGTATGCTTTATGCCCATGTCACCTGCAAAGGGAATGACATGGGCTATGGCTAGAAGTGCCAGGCGGTAGGCTCTGGGCACTGCCAATTCAAGTATTCTCTCACTATCTAGCCCACCCTCAGGGGTCCACTCTCTATACAGTAACCTTTTGTTCCAGTATACAGAGTCCCTCTTTCCTTGAGAATCAGGTACCTCCTTGACTACCTCCCTCAAGCCTTGTAATGTAGAGTCTGAGAGCTGAGCCTATCTCAACTCACTCTTTGTAAACCTTCCCAGCTCCCGTTCTGCAGGAAGTCTGGTATCCTCTGACAGCTGTGCCTCACTGTCAGCCCGGGTACTACTACTCACCTCTGCCCTTGCAGTCACTATGTCCAAGGGAACATCAGTACCCACCAGCAGCTGTGGCTCACCTTCAGTCTCACTGCTACAGGGTAGCTCCCTCCCTGAAGTAGCCACCTCACCAGTCCTGGCTTCAAGTGTGTGGTCTGTCTGGGTCCCCCCCAGGATACCAGACCCACATGCTTGTCTCCAAGCCTGACTGCATGTAATTGCATGCACAGAAGGTACTGCATTATCAAAATCATTCCCTATCAGGACATCTGCAGGGATATCCTCAAACACACCTGCTTGCTGGCATCATTTTCCGCCCTCCAAGTCAAGGTGAACCCTAGCCAGAGGTATTTGGAATGGGGTCCCTCCTAAAGCTCTGACTGGAGTAGACTGGACAAGCAAGTTGTGCTCCTCTTTAACCATTGCAGGCTTCACAATGGTTAGGTCAGAGACTGTGTCTCTTTTATCAGTGGCCTGTTTCCCATCTACTAAGATAGGATATAACCTCTTGTAATAGTTTGGTAACCTTGACGTCTCCAGACAACTTACTACTAGCATACTGTCATTCCTACTTGCTGGCTCCCCTACCTTTTGTTCCCCACCTTGCCTCCATGGACATCTATATGCTAAATGGCCCCACTGGTTACATTTAAAACATTTAACCCTTGGCCCTAGCCATGTACCTGAAGTAGAAGCTTCCCCTGTTAATGGCAGACTCTGTTGAGGCAGTTTAGGCTCACCATGGGTTCCCTTATACCCATGTGCAGCACTGGGTATCCCTTTCTTGTGCAGTAATTCCCTGCTTGCTAGGTATAGGTCTCCATTTTTCCCCAACTCATCTGCGGTATTGCATTCCGTATCTACCAATCAGATTCTCATGTCCTCAGGCTCATCTGCGGTATTGAATTCCCTATCTGCCAACCAGATTCTCATGTTCTCAGGCAAAGTGCTAAGGGCTTGTTCCCTCACCAAAAGGTCTGCCAGCCCTTCAAAAGTAGTGACCTGACACCCACTCACCCACCTGTGAAAATAAGTGCTTAGTTCAGCAATATATTCATACACACTTTCATCTGCCTTGCATCTGTGCTCACAACATTTTTTTCTGTAAGCTTCAGGTGTTAACTTAAAACACTTTAATAAACAATTTTTAACTGTATTATAATTTAAGCAGTCAGTATCAGACAATTTAGAAACAGCAGTTACAGCTTTACCGTGGAGTAAGGAGGTCAGGAACAGTACCCAGAGCCCTTGGTCAACTTTATACTGTTTACATACCCTTTCAAACATATGAATAAAATCAGAATTATCACCCTCTATAAATTGTGGTAGAAATTTACTGACCTTTATAGCTTCTGGGGTTCAACTATTCCCTTCCCCATTACCTCCATGACCCTGCTGAAGAGTCAGCATTTCCTTTTCATGTTGCCTCTGTCTCTCATTTTCTTCTGCTTCCAGGCATCTCAGTTTCCCTGATGATTCTAATGCTGTCTGTTTCTCCTTTTCTTCAGCCTCCAAATGCCGAGGTCTTTCTGGTAATTCTAGTTTCAACCATTTGGCCACCAGTTCAAGTCACTTTAACTCCAGACGGATTTGAAAGTCCTCTGATGCAAAGTTGAACCCTCACCTCAGGCTTCGTGCCCACTGAGTGGCGCACAGCTACAGTTATCCCACTCCACAAGGGGGGGGGGGCACCATCTTGGATCCCAGGAACTACAGCCCCATCAGTCTGACGAGCCTGATCTGCAAGGCCATGGAACATATTATCATGGAACTTATAAACAAAGACATTGGCAACCTTAAAACACTGGACCCCACCCAGTTTGGGTTTGTGAAGGGCTGATCTTGTCTCCTGAACCTTATTGACTTCTTCAAATCAGTTTCCAGAGCCGTGGATGAGGGTAAGGCAGTCCACACAGCCTATCTGGACCTTGCCAAGTCTTTTGACACCATCCCCCACTCTGGAATCATAACGTACTAAGCTGGGCATTAATCCCTACGTCACTCGATGGGTTGCCAGCTGGCTTACTGACAGAACCCACACTGTAAAAGTAGCTGACTCCAAATCCAGCTCCAGCCAAGTGACAAGTGGAGAACCTCAGGGTTCAGTCCTGGGACCTCTCTTGTTTGGCATCTAGTTCTCTGAAGTACAGGCCAACACTAAGGGACTGCAAACTGGGAGCCATTATTGAATCCCCAAATGTTGTGGATACTCTACAAAAGGGCCTTACAGAAACAGATGCTTGGTGCCAGAGCCATGGACTCAAGCTCAATGCCAAGAAATGTATAGTTATCCCCTTTGGGAAAAAACATGTACCCATGAATTATCACATAGGTGGTAGTACACTAAACACCAAAAGTGTGATAAGAGACTTGGGGACATAGGTGGACAGTGGTCCCACCTTCAATAACCAGTCAGGAAATCCTTCTATGTGGCACACCTCATAACTAAGGGCTTTTCATCCATAAAAAAGAGGTCATTGTCCCACTGTACTCATCCCTCATTAGACCCATGATAGAATACAATGCCCCATTTGGTATGTACCTCTCAAGACATCTGCAACAACTGGAAAGGCCGCAGAAATACCTCACTAAAAGAATCACAGGCATAAAGCAGATGCCCTATACTGGCCGTCTTAAAAAAACTCCAGCTATACTCTGTCGCATATCGTCTACTCTGAGGCAATCTCTGCTTAACATACAAGGCCATGTCAGACCCAGAGCTGTTGGACATGCTACACTTAAATAAATCCCAATCCCTCAGAGCCACACGCTCCAGGGATCTAAATCTTGTCATAACAATAAACAAAACATGCTGGAGGGATAGGTTCCTGACCCAGAGACTCCCCAGACTCTGGAATAGACTGCCCATACATGTCAAGCAGAGCGCCTCTTTGGCCATCTTCAAAAGGAACCTTGATGATTGGATGGGAGAAAGGAAATTCACCCCAGAGATCATGTCAGTGGCTCTGCTAGACAGGGGTCCAGGGAAGTAAATAGTGTGGGAAGAAATAGCCAGGGAATTGTTATGGCTAGGCTTATATAGGCCCTAGGGCCGATAGCCTAGTACCAGCCTATGAACCTATGACTAAAGCTGCAATCATTTCTACTTTAGTCAGGTTGGCATGCACCAGTCTTTTGGCTTTAGCACATCTCAGCTAACTGGCTCCTTGTCAGCTTGCCATAATCCTCTGCTGACATCCTTGCCTGCTTTCCCAGACTAAATAAGCTAACAAAAAATAAATAAAACTATTCTGATATGAAACTCTGAATGTCCGTCATGTGGCTGCGCGAGAGTACAAAGACCTTCTTTAGTGACCACTGTTTACATGCTACAGGAGTTCAATATCCACACCACTGAATCCCAATATGTGATGTGGTGATCCCACCACTGCCAGCCAGTATGTGATGACCCACCAGTGGACCAGTAATCAAGGAGCCTCAGTCCTCACCACTAGCAATAGTGGGGGACATTCACTGAGAGGATGACAGGTACTGACACAGTATTCCCAGATGCAGTTCTCTGCATCAAGTGCAATTTCCTTTAAGAGCACACAAAGACAACAGTCATTCAGTCTGAGGCTGGTTTCTCCCTCTTCCACCAGATCCCCAGTAAGACTCACCACTGGCACAGCTATAGAGTTGAGCTCTCACCTGAGTGACCAAGCCAAGATCTCCAGCACCCTCTCTGTCCAACCAGTGCTTTGTGTCCCTGCCCAGGTAGCTGACATACACACTCTTTGAGGTTTGCTTTACACACACACACACACACACACACACCTGGGAAAGGCTTGCACAGGTTTACTAGCTATGCACCTTCTGCTCAGACTATAAGGCAATTTCTGCTGCCACCAGTCACTCCTTATCAACTACTTTAAGACCCTTAACAAAGGGTGCCCAATCTTACTGTTTAATATTAATACTAATAAAAATGGTAGTTTGACGAAGAGCAAGGCTATTAGGAGTGGCCCACATGGTGTCACCAAATTAATGTGCAAGTACTCTCAAAATTTAAATATCTCTACACAGATCAGCTACAATAAAGGTTTTAAATATATTTCATCTTCTTCTTTCAGCTTTTCCCAGTTGGGAGTCGCCACAGTGAATCACCTGTCCACTTATGATTGGAAGTGGAGTTTTACGGTGTTGAGTTGCCAGCCCAGCACCAAACCTTCCACAGAAGGCACACACATGCACACACTCATGCCTAAGGCCAATTTAGAGTGTCCAATCCACCTACAGCATATCTTTGGAATGTGGGAGGAAACCCACGCGACCACAGGGTGGACATGCAGACTTTGCACAGAAGGCACTCCAGCTGAGGATTGAACTGGAGAACCTCTTGCTGTGAGGTGGCAACGCTAACTGCTGCACCACTGTGGCCACCCTGTTTAAATATATTTAGTAATAAATAATAAAAAAACAAAACAATACTGAATATATATTCACAGTGACAGTTCAAAACCACAGGAAATATTTAAAACAACATTGCAAGACAGCCTCCAATAAATAAAGAAAAATATCTAAGCTAAGCTTCACTATATTTATGACTGAATCTAAGAGAATTACTATAACCTAAGAACTTACTAATAGAGCAAGGCAGATGTTGTGAATGGACCTTCTAGTTGTTGTCAGGTCCGAAATAATGCAGAATGCTCTGTCTCAGTAAGAGACTTCTTGGAATAGCTTGCAGCATGATATCACTTCTTGTCATCTGACCTTAGTTCCCAGGCAAAACAACCATTAATGAAGCTGACAGTGTTTAGCATCTGCCTGAAATAATATACAAACAAGGGCTTCTCCTCAGATCTCTGGCAGATGCTGGAAGTCATAAACCAATTGCATTCCTTCATGCTTTCAAGACTAGTAATTAGTTCACCCTAAAGACAATACTGAACATTTCCTAGTACAGACATTGTGTCTCTTGCTGCATTGAAAACTGAAAGATACCATCTTTTATGGCCTAGCCATAAAGTAATTTAATTTCAGTTATTTTTCTGAAGCTTGCTAGACTGAAGTTAACCTCCTGTATTCCAGTTTCCACTGTTAAAATGTATACTTTTAAACAGTTACAATAGTGCATGTACATTTCTGTTCTCTTCCAGTAGGCCACACTGTGGATCCATTTTAAACACAAGCATTTTACAAATACCATTCCAACACACACATCTGTTCAAGCAGTTTGATATACACCTGACAAACAGTTCTAATAGATTTGTAACACAAGCATCTTGTACAAATCATTTCAATATTCACCAATGACATATAATTATTTACAACATTTAGGCTAGCTGTGCTGGCAGTATCTCCTTTCATCACAGAGGTCAACATTCTGGAGAACATCATGTTTTTTTTTCTGTTAATTGTCCTAACCCCACCACTTATTGGCTAAAGTAGGCATGGTCATTACTCTGAGGGTCTCCTATGACTTCACCCTGCATGTAAATTCTCTCACCCACATCTTAATAAAAGCTGCTGCCACCAGCTTCATAATCTAAGACCACATCTCCAGTTAGGACTGTTTTACCTGCAGCTGTCATGCAATAAAACAGTCACCAGATCACCAGTCCCTCTCCCAAAAAAGGTGAGCCTGCATTTTGCTGCTTCTTCCTTCACTGCTCTATCTGTTTTTTTTCCAGCACCTGAGCCACTAAGCAGACTAGGGTCATCTTGTTCATAGTCAGAGCCTTATCCCTTCAGTCTACAGACCCAGCTTCTCATATTTGTAATTTTCATGGACATGATATCAAGGTACAACCAATGTTTTCAGATTATCCAGTTTGGAGACAGAAGGGCTGCAGCATTGTTTTTTGCAGATAGTGTTCTGCTCAGAACCCCAAGTGACAGCAGTCTCCAGCATGCAATGAAGTTATTCAGAGCTAATTATGAAGTGGAAGGGATGAAAATCAGTAATTTTAATTGGATGGCATATAAGTCGGCACCTCCAAATCAGAAGTCATGGATCTGGTCCAGAAAATAGCTCCTTACTGTTTCCATAACAGGAGGTGCAGCTTCTTCAGGTGGAGGAGTTTAAAATGTTGAGTTCTTATTCATTGAGAGCAGAGGGGTACACTGTTGGCAGAACTTTATGTATTTACTGGACTGTGGTGGGAATGACTCCCACTAAAGGGACTACACAAAGTTTGCTTGTCAGCAATTTATTTATTTATTTATTGTTGTTTTGGGGCTTTGTCCTTTTGCTTCATATACTTGCAACCACTACTGCACTGTACACCCAAGCTGTTGAGTATGAATACTTATTTTTTTGCTATGGAGTTATGTATCTAAGCATGTGGCCTCAAGCAATTGTAGTGGGTCCAGTATAGAAAATGATGACAATGCTACTGCTGATAACCTTCTGTCCAATAATAAGCAGAAAGTAGACTTCATTACAGCTGCCAAAATAAAACAAAATCCAAACTCAGCCAAGAATATGATTATGTTTAATGGAATGCTTTCCAACTTTGATCACTCATTGCTTATTAGAAAATATGTATGTGAGTCTTCATATTACGAATTCCAGAGTACATTTTCATGGGTGGTACAGACAAACCTGCTCCCACTGCACTTACTTCAAGATGACTGACAAAAGTTGAGCATAATTATGACCAGACAGATATGGAATACCTTCGCCTAGTTTGAAAGGTAAAAACATTTCACTAATAATTATATGGAACAAGATTCCCACTCTTATTAGTTAATTAGCCATACATGTCCATTTTAAACTCATCAATGAGTATATACAGCTTCAGTAATGGTTTGCATACTGTTCTTTGAAGTACATTCCTTTTACATCAAAAAGGAGTCAAACAGCAGGGTAATAGTTACATGCTGCCATATGGCAAGGCAGAAGAGTCAGATATTATCTGATACACTGGATGCTCATCATATCACATTCATTGAAAGGTTCCTGCTGGCAGATACCTTTGTCAGAGAAAAGTATCCTGCGTTGCCCAAGCAGTATGCGATTATTTTAAAAGGATGGTCAAAAAATTACTCTTTGTGCAATGAATTTGCAGCTAAAAGGGAATAATTTTCTGTATTTCTGGCTACTCTGGTACATGGGTCCAGAGTGATAATTCCATTCAAGCTATGCACTACAGTGTCAAGTATTATCTACAAAGGATATTCAGAACTGTAAAAAATGAAGTCCCTTATTTGTAGCTTCGTATGGTGCCAGACATTGATAAACAAATTGAAAATGGTTCCACTATGAAATATTGGAAAGCATTAGCTTGGAAATTCCTTCTATGATCAAAGCTTAGACATGCCTATGCCATTTAGTGAAAAAGTAAAAACTGAAAACATTACTATTTATTTTATTATTTTTATTTTTTTTTTTTGCAGGGGGCAAACTACTCTATACTCCCAACATGGGGCACCCCCTCCATACACTTCATAACTTGGATATACCTACTTTTTAGTCACATAACATTGTAGAAACTCACCAAAAACAGCTGAGGAAACCCACAACAGCTACTGAATATTTAGCAAGAACATGCTTTTGATGTCAAATAGGGTTTAAAAAAATAAAACAGGTTTTAATTTAATTTATAACATCTCTTCACTTTATACACTGATGGTCTGTCGGGGCATGTGTTGTGTAGTGTGTTTCTTCACATTTCCATGGCCTCTCTCGTGGCTGTTTACTTTCAGCCATTCTAGTCTTCCGGGGGCATGTCCGCTTGCAGGGCTTGGCCTGCAGACGCTTCTACTCTCTTACACGGACCGTGTAAGAGTTACTAGTGTGATTCAGCATGCCTCATGCACCTCATGCATATGCATGACATGCTGTCATCACACCGTTTAACTGCAGCCTCCGTGTAAGAGTTATAACTCTTACACGGAGGCTTCGTGAATCTGGCCCACTATCTTTTATGGCCCAGCAATAAAGTAATTTCATTTCAGTTATTTTTCTGAAGTTTGCTGGACTGAAGTTAACCTCCTATATTCCAGTTTCCACTGTTAAAATATATGCATTTAAACAGTTAGAATACTGCATGTACATTTCTGTTCTCTTCCAGTAGGGCACACTGTGGATCCATTTTAAACACAAGCATTTTACGAATACCTTTTCAACACACACATCTGTACAAGCAGTTCGATATACACGACATACAATTCTTAATACATTTGTAACGTAAGCATCTTGTATAAATCATTTTGATATTAACCAATGACATATAATTATTTACAAAATTTCAGCTAGCTGTGCTGGCAGTATCCCCTTTTATCACACTCCCCCCCCCCCTCGAAGACTCAAGCTAGTTTTTCAAGTGACCCTTGAGAAACATTGCTTGAGAGGGATGAGCCTGTCTGGGAATACTTTACACCATACCCTGTCTTAAGATCCCAGCTGCCTTTATATTGTGGACCCCATTATAGAGCTGCACTGTCATATCATATGCCTGCAACCCTAGGCTCCACCATAATAACTTGGGATTTTGCTGGCTGGCTCCCTGTAGTCATAGCTCCCCCTCAGACTTCTCCTGCCTTCTACTGAAAATACATAGCACAAAAGCCTCCCAATCATAGTAAGGTTTCATCATGTTAACATGGTACAATTTGTGCTCCTGCCTAGAAGTTCTATCATGTAGTTAACGTCATTGACCTTCCTTACCACTTTGAAGGGTCCCTCCCAAGCTGCCGGCAGCTTGTTGTGTCTGACAGGAATGAGAATCATAACCTGCTGTCCTACAGCATACTCTAGCTCGAGCATTCCTGTAATTCCAGACCATTTTCTGCTGTTGGGCTTCTGCCAGGTTCTCCTGGGCCAAGCCCATGAGTTCCCTGAACCTTGTTCTGAGATTTAGGACATATGCCACAACATACGCCTTGTGGTATTCACACTCAACCTCCCACTCATAACAAATCAAATCTAGAGGACCCTCACCCTATGCTCATACAGCAACTCAAAAGGTGAGAAACCTGTGGATTCCTGGGGCACCTCTCTGTAAGCAAACAACAGATGGGGCAAATATTTGTCCCACTCCCTCCTAAACTGCTCTGCAAATGCCCGTAGCATGGTCTTTAGTGCATAGTTTAACCTCTCCATTGGACCATTAGTCTGGGGATGGTAGGGGGTGGTATTTAGGTGCTTCACCCCACAGCACTCCCACAGGCAAGCCAGCAGGTCTGACATGAAATTGGCACCTCTGTCAGTATTTCATTTGGGAATCTGACCCTGATGAAAATCTCTAACAAAGCATTTACCAGCTTTCTGCCTCAATGGAGGATAGAGCCACTGCCTCAGGGTACCTGGTAGCATACCACTTGGAAATAGATCTTCCCTGTGGAACATGGGGTACTCAGAGGCCCCACAATATCCATAGTTACCCTCTGAAATTGCCCCTCAAGCACAGGCAAAGGCATCAAAGGAGTTTTCACCTTGTCTCTTGCCTTGCCTACTTTTTGCCACTGCTCACGGGTCCTGCAGTACCCTGTTACATCCCTGGAAATCCCAGGCCAATAAAAGTTCTGCATAATATGTCTCTTGGTATGCTTTATGCCCATGTCACCTGCAAAGGGAATGACATGGGCTATGGCTAGAAGTGCCAGGCGGTAGGCTCTGGGCACTGCCAATTCATGTATTCTCTCACTATCTAGCCCACCCTCAGGGGTCCACTCTCTATACAGTAACCTTTTGTTCCAGTATACAGAGTCCCTCTTTCCTTGAGAATCAGGTACCTCCTTGACTACCTCCCTCAAGCCTTGTAATGTAGAGTCTGAGAGCTGAGCCTATCTCAACTCACTCTTTGTAACCCTTCCCAGCTCCCGTTCTGCAGGAAGTCTGGTATCCTCTGACAGCTGTGCCTCACTGTCAGCCCGGGTACTACTACTCACCTCTGCCCTTGCAGTCACTATGTCCAAGGGAACATCAATACCCACCAGCAGCTGTGGCTCACCTTCAGTCTCACTGCTACAGGGTAGCTCCCTCCCTGAAGTAGCCACCTCACCAGTCCTGGCTTCAAGTGTGCGGTCTGTCTGGGTCCCCCCCAGGATACCAGACCCACATGCTTGTCTCCAAGCCTGACTGCATGTAATTGCATGCACAGAAGGTACTGCATTATCAAAATCATTCCCTATCAGGACATCTGCAGGGATATCCTCAAACACACCTGCTTGCTGGCATCCTTTTCCGCCCTCCAAGTCAAGGTGAACCCTAGCCAGAGGTATTTGGAATGGGGTCCCTCCTAAAGCTCTGACTGGAGTAGACTGGACAAGCAAGTTGTGCTCCTCTTTAACCATTGCAGGCTTCACAATGGTTAGGTCAGAGACTGTGTCTCTTTTAGCAGTGGCCTGTTTCCCATCTACTAAGATAGGATATAACCTCTTGTAATAGTTTGGTACCCTTGACGTCTCCAGACAACGTACTACTAGCATACTGTCATTCCTACTTGCTGGCTCCCCTACCTTTTGTTCCCCACCTTGCCTCCATGGACATCTATATGCTAAATGGCCCCACTGGTTACATTTAAAACATTTAACCCTTGGCCCTAGCCATGTACCTGAAGTAGAAGCTTCCCCTGTTAACGGCAGACTCTGTTGAGGCAGTTTAGGCTCACCATGGGTTCCCTTATACCCATGTGCAGCACTGGGTATCCCTTTCTTGTGCAGTAATTCCCTGCTTGCTAGGTATAGGTCTCCATTTTTCCCCAACTCATCTGCGGTATTGCATTCCATATCTATCAATCAGATTCTCATGTCCTCAGGCTCATCTGCGGTATTGAATTCCCTATCTGCCAACCAGATTCTCATGTTCTCAGGCAAAGTGCTAAGGGCTTGTTCCCTCACCAAAAGGTCTGCCAGCCCTTCAAAAGTAGTGACCTGACACCCACTCACCCACCTGTGAAAATAAGTGCTTAGTTCAGCAATATATTCATACACACTTTCATCTGCCTTGCATCTGTGCTCACAACATTTTTTTCTGTAAGCTTCAGGTGTTAACTTAAAACACTTTAATAAACAATTTTTAACTGTATTATAATTTAAGCAGTCAGTATCAGACAATTTAGAAACAGCAGTTACAGCTTTACCGTGGAGTAAGGAGGTCAGGAACAGTACCCAGAGCCCTTTGTCAACTTTATACTGTTTACATACCCTTTCAAACATATGAATAAAATCAGAATTATCACCCTCTATAAATTGTGGTAGAAATTTACTGACCTTTATAGCTTCTGGGGTTCAACTATTCCCTTCCCCATTACCTCCATGACCCTGCTGAAGAGTCAGCATTTCCTTTTCATGTTGCCTCTGTCTCTCATTTTCTTCTGCTTCCAGGCATCTCAGTTTCCCTGATGATTCTAATGCTGTCTGTTTCTCCTTTTCTTCAGCCTCCAAATGCCGAGGTCTTTCTGGTAATTCTAGTTTCAACCATTTGGCCTCCAGTTCAAGTCACTTTAACTCCAGACGGATTTGAAAGTCCTCTGATGCAAAGTTGAACCCTCACCTCAGGCTTCGTGCCCACTGAGTGGCGCACAGCTACAGTTATCCCACTCCACAAGGGGGGGGCACCATCTTGGATCCCAGGAACTACAGCCCCATCAGTCTGATGAGCCTGATCTGCAAGGCCATGGAACATATTATCATGGAACTTATAAACAAAGACATTGGCAACCTTAAAACACTGGACCCCACCCAGTTTGGGTTTGTGAAGGGCTGATCTTGTCTCCTGAACCTTATTGACTTCTTCAAATCAGTTTCCAGAGCCGTGGACGAGGGTAAGGCAGTCCACACAGCCTATCTGAAACCTCGCCAAGCCTTCGACACCATCCCCCACTCTGGAATCATAACGTACTAAGCTGGGCATTAATCCCTACGTCACTCGATGGGTTGCCAGCTGGCTTACTGACAGAACCCACACTGTAAAAGTAGCTGACTCCAAATCCAGCTCCAGACAAGTGACAAGTGGAGAACCTCAGGGTTCAGTCCTGGGACCTCTCTTGTTTGGCATCTAGTTCTCTGAAGTACAGGCCAACACTAAGGGACTGCAAACTGGGAGCCATTATTGAATCCCCAAATGTTGTGGATACTCTACAAAAGGGCCTTACAGAAACAGATGCTTGGTGCCAGAGCCATGGACTCAAGCTCAATACCAAGAAATGTATAGTTATCCCCTTTGGGAAAAAACATGTACCCGTGAATTATCACATAGGTGGTAGTACACTAAACACCAAAAGTGTGATAAGAGACTTGGGGACATAGGTGGACAGTGGTCTCACCTTCAATAACCAGTCAGGAAATCCTTCTATGTGGCACACCTCATCACTAAGGGCTTTTCATCCATAAAAAAGAGGTCATTGTCCCACTGTACTCATCCCTCATTAGACCCATGATAGAATACAATGCCCCATTTGGTATGTACCTCTCAAGACATCTGCAACAACTGGAAAGGCCGCAGAAATACCTCACTAAAAGAATCACAGGCCTAAAGCAGATGCCCTATACTGGCCGCCTTAAAAAACTCCAGCTATACTCTGTCGCATATCGTCTACTCTGAGGCAATCTCTGCTTAACATACAAGGCCATGTCAGACCCAGAGCTGTTGGACATGCTACACTTAAATAAATCCCAATCCCTCAGAGCCACACGCTCCAGGGATCTAAATCTTGTCATAACAATAAACAAAACATGCTGGAGGGATAGGTTCCTGACCCAGAGACTCCCCAGACTCTGGAATAGACTGCCCATACATGTCAAGCAGAGCGCCTCTTTGGCCATCTTCAAAAGGAACCTTGATGATTGGATGGGAGAAAGGAAATTCACCCCAGAGATCATGTCAGTGGCTCTGCTAGACAGGGGTCCAGGGAAGTAAATAGTGTGGGAAGAAATAGCCAGGGAATTGTTATGGCTAGGCTTATATAGGCCCTAGGGCCGATAGCCTAGTACCAGCCTATGAACCTATGACTAAAGCTGCAATCATTTCTACTTTAGTCATGTTGGCATGCACCAGTCTTTTGGCTTTGGCACATCTCAGCTAACTGGCTCCTTGTCAGCTTGCCATAATCCTCTGCTGACATCCTTGCCTGCTTTCCCAGACTAAATAAGATAACAAAAAATAAATAAAACTATTCTGATATGAAACTCTGAATGTCCGTCATGTGGCTGCGCGAGAGTACAAAGACCTTCTTTAGTGACCACTGTTTACATGCTACAGGAGTTCAATATCCACACCACTGAATCCCAATATGTGATGTGGTGATCCCACCACTGCCAGCCAGTATGTGATGACCCACCAGTGGACCAGTAATCAAGGAGCCTCAGTCCTCACCACTAGCAACAGTGGGGGACATTCACTGAGAGGATGACAGGTACTGACACAGTATTCCCAGATGCAGTTCTCTGCATCAAGTGCAATTTCCTTTAAGAGCACACAAAGACCACAGTCAGTCAGTCTGAGGCTGGTTTCTCCCTCTTCCACCAGATCCCCAGTAAGACTCCCCACTGGCACAGCTATAGAGTTGAGCTCTCACCTGAGTGACCAAGCCAAGATCTCCAGTACCCTCTCTGTCCAACCAGTGCTTTGTGTCCCTGCCCAGGTAGCTGACATACACACTCTTTGAGGTTTGCTTTACACACACACACACACACACACCTGGGAAAGGCTTGCACAGGTTTACTAGCTATGCACCTTCTGCTCAGACTATAAGGCAATTTCTGCTGCCACCAGTCACTCCTTATCAACTACTTTAAGACCCTTAACAAAGGGTGCCCAATCTTACTGTTTAATATTAATACTAATAAAAATGGTAGTTTGACGAAGAGCAAGGCTATTAGGAGTGGCCCACATGGTGTCACCAAATTAATGTGCAAGTACTCTCAAAATTTAAATATCTCTACACAGATCAGCTACAATAAAGGTTTTAAATATATTTCATCTTCTTCTTTCAGCTTTTCCCAGTTGGGAGTCGCCACAGTGAATCACCTATCCGCTTATGATTGGAAGTGGAGTTTTACGGTGTTGAGTTGCCAGCCCAGCACCAAACCTTCCACAGAAGGCACACACATGCACACACTCATGCCTAAGGCCAATTTAGAGTGTCCAATCCACCTACAGCATATCTTTGGAATGTGGGAGGAAACCCACGCGACCACAGGGTGGACATGCAGACTTTGCACAGAAGGCACTCCAGCTGAGGATTGAACTGGAGAACCTCTTGCTGTGAGGTGGCAACGCTAACTGCTGCACCACTGTGGCCGCCCTGTTTAAATATATTTAATAATAAATAATAAAAAAACAAGACAATACTGAATATATATTCACAGTGACAGTTCAAAACCACAGGAAATATTTAAAACAACATTGCAAGACAGTCTCCAATAAATAAAGAAAAATATCTAAGCTAAGCTTCACTATATTTCTGACTGAATCTAAGAGAATTACTATAACCTAAGAACTTACTAATAGAGCAAGGCAGATGTTGTGAATGGACCTTCTAGTTGTTGTCAGGTCCGAAATAATGCAGAATGCTCTGTCTCAGTAAGAGACTTCTTGGAATAGCTTGCAGCATGATATCACTTCTTGTCATCTGACCTTAGTTCCCAGGCAAAACAACAATTAATGAAGCTGACAGTGTTTAGCATCTGCCTGAAATAATATACAAACAAGGGCTTCTCCCCAGATCTCTGGCAGATGCTGGAAGTCATAAACCAATTGCATTCCTTCATGCTTTCAAGACTAGTAATTAGTTCACCCTAAAGACAATACTGAACGTTTCCTAGTACAGGCATTGTGTCTCTTGCTGCATTGAAAACTGAAAGATACCATCGTTTATGGCCTAGCCATAAAGTAATTTAATTTCAGTTATTTTTCTGAAGCTTGCTAGACTGAAGTTAACCTCCTGTATTCCAGTTTCCACTGTTAAAATGTATACTTTTAAACAGTTACAATAGTGCATGTACATTTCTGTTCTCTTCCAGTAGGCCACACTGTGGATCCATTTTAAACACAAGCATTTTACAAATACCTTTCCAACACACACATCTGTTCAAGCAGTTTGATATACACCTGACAAACAGTTCTAATAGATTTGTAACACAAGCATCTTGTACAAATCATTTCAATATTCACCAATGACATATAATTATTTACAACATTTAGGCTAGCTGTGCTGGCAGTATCTCCTTTCATCACAGAGGTCAACATTCTAGAGAACATCATGTTTTTTTTTTCTGTTAATTGTCCTAACCCCACCACTTATTGGCTAAAGTAGGCATGGTCATTACTCTGAGGGTCTCCTATGACTTTACCCTGCATGTAAATTCTCTCACCCACATCTTAATAAAAGCTGCTGCCACCAGCTTCATAATCTAAGACCACATCTCCAGTTAGGACTGTTTTACCTGCAGCTGTCATGCAATAAAACAGTCACCAGATCACCAGTCCCTCTCCCAAAAAAGGTGAGCCTGCATTTTGCTGCTTCTTCCTTCACTGCTCTATCTGTTTTTTTTCCAGCACCTGAGCCACTAAGCAGACTAGGGTCATCTTGTTCATAGTCAGAGCCTTATCCCTTCAGTCTACAGACCCAGCTTCTCATATTTGTAATTTTCATGGACATGATATCAAGGTACAACCAATGTTTTCAGATTATCCAGTTTGGAGACAGAAGGGCTGCAGCATTGTTTTTTGCAGATAGTGTTCTGCTCGTAACCTCAAGTGACAGCAGTCTCCAGCATGCAATGAAGTTATTCAGAGCTAATTATGAAGTGGAAGGGATGAAAATCAGTAATTTTAATTGGATGGCATATAAGTCGGCACCTCCAAATCAGAAGTCATGGATCTGGTCCAGAAAATAGCTCCTTACTGTTTCCATAACGGGAGGTGCAGCTTCTTCAGGTGGAGGAGTTTAAAATGTTGAGTTCTTATTCATTGAGAGCAGAGGGGTACACTGTTGGCAGAACTTTATGTATTTACTGGACTGTGGTGGGAACGACTCCCACTAAAGGGACTACACAAAGTTTGCTTGTCAGCAATTTATTTATTTATTGTTGTTTTGGGGCTTTGTCCTTTTGCTTCATATACTTGCAACCACCACTGCACTGTACACCCAAGCTGTTGAGTATGAATACTTTTTTTTTTGCTATGGAGTTATGTGTCTAAGCATGTGGCCTCAAGCAATTGTAGTGGGTCCAGTATAGAAAATGATGACAATGCTACTGCTGATAACCTTCTGTCCAATAATAAGCAGAAAGTAGACTTCATTACAGCTGCCAAAATAAAACAAAATCCAAACTCAGCCAAGAATATGATTATGTTTAATGGAATGCTTTCCAACTTTGATCACTCATTGCTTATTAGAAAATATGTATGTGAGTCTTCATATTACGAATTCCAGAGTACATTTTCATGGGTGGTACAGACAAACCTGCTCCCACTGCACTTACTTCAAGATGACTGACAAAAGTTGAGCATAATTATGACCAGACAGATATGGAATACCTTCGCCTAGTTTGAAAGGTAAAACATTTCACTAATAATTATATGGAACAAGATTCCCACTCTTATTAGGTAATTAGCCATACATGTCCATTTTAAACTCATCAATGAGTATATACAGCTTCAGTAATGGTTTGCATACTGTTCTTTGAAGTACATTCCTTTTACATCAAAAAGGAGTCAAACAGCAGGGTAATAGATGCACTGGATGCTCATCATATCACATTCATTGAAAGGTTCCTGCTGGCAGATACCTTTGTCAGAGAAAAGTATCCTGCGTTGCCCAAGCAGTATGCGATTATTTTAAAAGGATGGTCAAAAAATTACTCTTTGTGCAATGAATTTGCAGCTAAAAGGGAATAATTTTCTGTATTTCTGGCTACTCTGGTACATGGGTCCAGAGTGATAATTCCATTCAAGCTATGCACTACAGTGTCAAGTATTATCTACAAAGGATATTCAGAACTGTAAAAAATGAAGTCCCTTATTTGTAGCTTCGTATGGTGCCAGACATTGATAAACAAATTGAAAATGGTTCCACTATGAAATATTGGAAAGCATTAGCTTGGAAATTCCTTCTATGATCAAAGCTTAGACATGCCTATGCCATTTAGTGAAAAAGTAAAAACTGAAAACATTACTATTTATTTTATTATTTTTATTTTTTTTTTTTGCAGGGGGCAAACTACTCTATACTCCCAACATGGGGCACCCCCTCCATACACTTCATAACTTGGATATACCTACTTTTTAGTCACATAACATTGTAGAAACTCACCAAAAACAGCTGAGGAAACCCACAACAGCTACTGAATATTTAGCAAGAACATGCTTTTGATGTCAAATGACTGAAAATGAACCACTCAAGCACATTGGGAATGTCATTAGGCCCACAGCAGCCTGTTCATATTTGACTTCATTGGGCCATTTGTATTTCATGTTGTTGCAGACTCCAGACAGAGTTTGTTTGATATCACCATGTATTGCAGTACTACATGCAATATCTGCAAAACATTACTTTTCAAAATGGATCTGCAGCAATAAAAGACCTAAAGTTCATAGGTTCATACTAGGCTATCTGCCCTAGGGCATTTATAAGCCTAGCCAGAGTGTGTTTGGCTTTCGCCACCCATTTTAAATTAATTTTGCTATGCCCTTTTTCGAGGTTAGTATACTGTGCCTCTGTCTAACAGTGACACAGAAGTGATACCCGGGGTAAACCTACGATCCCCCATCCACTCATCAAGATTCCTCTTGAAGAGAGTCAATGAGGGACTCTGCCTAACCTGGACTGGGATTTTATTCCAGAGTGAAGGGAGCCTCTGGGTTATGAATCTGTCCCTCCAGCATGTCCTATTTATTTCAGTGCTGAGGTTCAAGTCTCTCAAGCGTGTAGCTTAATGGGATTTGGATTTTCTGAGGTGCAGCATGTCCATTAATTCCGGGTTGGACATGGCTTTATATGTCAGGCACAGATCGCCTCTGAGCAGGCGGTATGCCACTGAGTAGAGCTGGAGTTTCTTTAACCGGGCAGCATATGGCATCTGTTTGAGCCCTTTGATCCTCTTGGTGAGGTACTTTTGGGGTCTTTCCAGTTGCTGCAGGTGTCTGGTAAGGTACATCCCAAAAGGGGCATTGTACTCAATTATGGGCCTGATGAGGGATGAGTAGAGAGGCACGATGACCTCCTCTGATCGAGATGTGAATCCCTTCATGATTAGGTGGGCTATATAAAATGTTTTTCTAACCACTTTGGCCACGTGGTTGTCAAATGCGAGATTGCTATCAACTTGGGTCCCCAGGTCCCTAATTACTTCTTCTGTACTTAATGGATTACCACCTATGTGATAATTTGTGGGCACTTTGTTTTTGCCAAAGGGGATGACTATACACTTTTTGGCGTTTAGCTTGAGGCCATGGCTCTGGCACCAGTTGTCTGTTTCTATGAGGCCCTTTTGGAGGATGCTTGTGTCGGCTGGAGAGTCGATTATAGTGCCCAGTTTGTAGTCATCTGCAAACTTGGTCAGCCGCAGTCCTTCCGTGTTGACCTGTACCTCCGAGAAATATATACCGAACAGGAGAGGTCCCAGGACTGAGCCTTGTGGGACGCCACTTGTAACTGGTTTGGAGTCTGACATGGCTCCAGCAATTCTAACCATGTAGGTTCTGTCCTTGAGCCAGTTTGCAACCCATCTAGTGACATAGGGGTTTATATTTAAGCTGGTGAGCTTATCTATAATGCCCGAGTGGGGTATTGTATCGAAGGCTTTTGCGAGGTCCAGGTAGGCTGTGTGGACCACCTTCCCCTCGTCAATGGCCTTGGTGACTGTTTCAAAGAAATCGACCAGGTTTAAGAGGCAGGATCTGCCCTTAACAAAGCCGAACTGGGTAGGATCCAGTATCTGTAGGTCCCCAAAATCTTTTTTTATGAGGTCCATGATGATCCTTTCCATAGCTTTGCAGACCAAGCTAGTCAGGCTTATGGGGCGATAGTTTCCAGGATCCGTTGAGGCACCACCTTTGTGGAGAGGGACCACTGTTGTTGTACGCCACTCTTTGGGTACATATCCTGTGGTAAGGCTGAGATTGAACAGTAGTTTTATGTTTGGGTTTAGCTCTTCTTGGAGTTCATGTAGGATGCAGCCTGGGACACCGACTGGTCCCATTGATGCTGTGTTTTTTGCTTTGGAGAGGGTGGCTCTTACCTGAGCATCTGAGATGTCAGGGGGGCAGCACTCTGCTGGGATAGATATTTGCCCTTTTGGTGGGGAGGGGGGAGAGAAGTTTGCGCTGAACCTGTCAGCTAGGATGTTGGCAATGTCTGTGGGTTCGGTGTATTCTTTGTCATTTTGGACTAATTCTGAGCATATCTGGGAATTCCCACCCAGGTTCCTAACATAACTAAAGAAAGCCTTGTGATTATCCTTAGTGTCCTGTGCAATTTTTCTCTCGAAGCTGGCCTTAGACGATTTTATGAGTGCCCGTAGTTTTTTGCTAACACTGATGAGAGATGCCTTCCCTTTTTGGGATTTTGCTCTATCATGTAGTAGCTTCCTCCTTCTATTGTATAGTTTGTTTATGGCTGGGGTCCACCAGACAGGACGTCTGCCTTTGGAGGATTGGGTCTTGGTTTTATTTGGGATTGCATGATCCATGCATTCCTGAAGGTGCTCATAGAATGCGTTTATAAAGGATTCTGCGGTCTGGGCTGTATTTTCCACAGGCCCGGGGGCTTTGAAGGATTCCACCTCGGTTTTGAGGAGTGTGAAATTTGCTTTAAACAAGTTTTTCACTGTGGTTTTCTGGGCAGGGGGAGGGGTCAGGATGTGAATATCCAGTGAGATTAGTTTTTGGTCAGATCTTACCAGTGAGGGATATACTTCTGGTCTGGAGCATAGAGTTCCCATGTTGGTGATGATCAGGTCCAGTATGTTTTCCCCTCTTGTGGGAGTGGTAACAAGTTGTTCCATAGCATTTGAGTTTATAAATTCTAGGAACCTTTGAGCTAGGGTGTTGGTAGTTGAAGTCACCCAATATAATGGTGTTTGGAGAGACCTTCATATTTTCCAGTGTTCTCAGGAAGGCCGAGTGGGGTTCCTGGGTTTGGGAGGGTGGTCTGTAGCAGGCTATAAACTGGAAGGCAGTTTTACCCACTGTTAGTTGCACATGGATAGTCTCTGATGCTTCGTGCTGTGCCACCAACCTGGAGGTGTGGGTATCTTTGACGAATATTGATACTCCCCCTCCTTTTCTGGTTTGGCCCAAGTTTTGGGGATGAAAAGCATGGTATGAGGTATAACCTGGTAGTGCTGGGGTGCTCTTGGGAGCCTTGAACCAGGTTTCTGTTACTGCACAGATATCAATGTTCTCCATGCTAAGGAGTGTTTCGAGTGCATGCATCTTGAGGTTTAGACTTCTGGCATTGAGTAGCATTACTCTTAGTTTCTTATCCCTTGTGATACCTATGGAGGTGGGTTTGTCTTTTGAGCCTTGCCTAAAAAAGGCACCATGGGGGTAGCAAGAGCCTTTGCCAATATCCAAAAGCCCAGGGGTGACAGGTGCAAGCCGTCCCTAGCGAAGCATCGTGGCCTGTCGAGCATGTCATCCCAGGCTGACAGGCATTGGATCCCCTTTGAATGACACCAATACTTAAGCCAATTGTTGAAATTGATCATCTTGTCTTCATATTGTGGCATCATTCTTGGTGAGGGTAAGATGCTACTCAAGGTCAGGGTCATACCGGCCTGGGCCACATGCTCAGAGAGCTCCTCTATGTCTCTTTTCATGTAGTCCAGGGAGGTACGTCTCAGGTCATTCACACCAGCATGGACAATGACTGAGTCATATTTGTACTTGCCTTGGAGTGACCTGAGTGCTTGTGTTATGTGGCAGATCCTAGCACCCGACAGGCAGCTCACCGTGACCTTCTTCTTGTTCATCCTGGTGAGCGGGACGTCAGTGTGCCTGACGATAGAGTCACCTATTACAAGTGTATCAGGTGTGTTGTTTAGCCTTAAGGGCTGTGACTGTTCGGCACACTGGCTTTGTGAGCTATGTGTTGCACGTGTTTTGTTTTGGGGTAGCGGTTGCTTGGGTATCTGCTTTGGAGGTCTCTGCTGCTTAGGCAGATATTTATTTAGAGCCTCCGAGTATGTTTTTGTGTGTTTATGTGTTTGGTTTGCTGTCGTGGTAGGTCTTTGTGAGACTGGAATTGTAGTGAGCGTGGTTTCCTTCTCCTCCTGACGGGTTTCGCCAGTACTGAATTGAGAGAGCTTAGCCTCCAGTTTGGCTATATGGTTGCATCTCTCACATGTATTGGAATTTGTTGGGAGGAGGAGAGGGTTGTCTGTGTACATGATGCAGTTGTAACATTGCCTCAAGATTCCCAGATTCACCAGCTGGACCGGAGAGGAGATTGACAACTGACCTTTGGACATGCTAGAATAGTATTGGGAATTCCTTTATAATTGAAAAAAAAGGGCCAATGGGAAACAAGGTACTCAAGGGGAGTTTGTGAGGGTGTAGTGCTTTTAATTTTTTTAGTGCTGACTTATATAATTGCTTTAGTGAGCAAGTGCCAGGTAACTTAAATGCAATGTGTTACAGGTAACTTAAATGCAAAAATGACAAACAGTAACTTTCTTTCAAGTGAAGCAAGGAAATAAGTATAGTAAGCAATGCAGATGTCACTAGGGATCCACAAAAGCACTGAAAAGCCACGTTTTAGGTGGAATTAGGGTTTCAGGGAAATAACAAGCGAACAAGCATACAAACAAAGCTAGATTCAGCAGGCCTGGGTCTAGTCTATGCTACAGCAAACAAGGTGCACCAATTTCAGTAAGAAACAGTTCAAATTTGCAGGCACTATAAGCCTTTAACCAGAAATTCCCAGCTCAGAAGGGCAGCGTCCAGTCTCTCCTCCCTCAAGAGTGCAGACCACGAACCTTCTTAATGTAAAATAACTGGCCTGAAGCCCAAGTGTTTAAACCAGAACTAATACACTTTTAAAATAACAGACACTAAGGCCTCAATCCGCAGTTCTCAACTTAGAAGGATGTAAGCTACATGGCCTGCCACAACAGTGCAGACCAAAAACCTTCTTAATGTAAAACAACTGGTCTGAGCCCAAGTGCTTAATCTAAAAGACTTAGAATGATAGCTACACTTTAATCAAGTTACTACCAAGCAGTAATAAATACAATTGAATACTTTAAAGAATGCCTGGATTAGTGCTCAAGTTATACAAACAAAGCTAGATTCAGCAGGCCTGGATCTAGTCTATGCTACAGCAAACAAGTTGTACCAACTTAGTAAGAAGCAGTATAAATATGCAGGCACTATAAACCTTTAACCAGAAATTCACAGCTCAGAAGGGCACAGTCCAGCCTCTCCTCCCACAAGAGTGCAGACCACGAACCCTCTTAATGTAAAATAACTGGCCTGAAGCCCAAGTGCTTAAACCAGAATTAATACACTTTTAGAATAACAAACACTGAGCCCTCAAACAGCAGTTCCCAACTTAGAAGGATGTAAGCTACCTGTCCTGCCACCACCGTGCAGAGCACAAACCTTCTTAATGTAAAACAACTGGTCTGAAGCCTAAGTGCTTAAACTAAAAGGCTTAGAGTGAGTTACACCAAGCAGTAATAAATACAATTGAGTACTTTTAAGATGACGCAAAAGCAAAATAAAGTAGGATGAAACACAAATACAGTAAAAGCAGATACATTTTTTTTTTTTGAGTGAGCAAATGAGATGGGCCCAGGAGGAGTATCCAAGTGCAAATTTACAAGAGGAACGGGCAGTTTCAAAGCCACCAAGATTAACACCAAGACAAAAACAGTGAGGGTGGGTGGGGACCTACTGAAAAAACAGTCAACTTCTAGCTAGATATTGCTTAATGCAACACAAACAAATTACTTTAAAAAGTGCAGATAAAAGTTACTTAGCTACACTTATGCGTTTAAGTTGATATCATGCAGGTCTTAACCGGCCAAAGCTCACAGTTTAAACAGAAGATAATTCACTGTACCACTTGTATAAGACAGAAACTGAATAACAATGAAGGAAACTACTACCCCCACCTATCACTGGCTATGCAGGTTTTTAACAAGCCTTAACTGAAAATACCACATGCACTACTGAAAAACCAGTCAACTTCTAGCTAGATATTGCTCAATGCAAGACAAACAAGTTACTTTAAAAAATGCAGATAAAAGTTACTTAGCTACACTTATGCGTTTAAGTTGATATCATGCATTTCTTAACCGGCCAAAGCTCACAGTTTAAACACTGAAGAATTCAAAATTTTCACAGGTCAAAAGAAATGAATTAAACTTTTACATATTCTCTCTGTTTTTCAGCCTCACATATTGGTTAGCAGAAAAGTTTGTGCAAGTGCATTGCCACTGTAGTCAGAAAGTCCTTCTATGTGGCATATCTCATTACTAAGGGTTTTGCATCCAGGAAGAAAGAGGTCATTGTCTCCCTCTACTCTTCCCTCATTAGGCCAATCATTGAATACAATGCCCCATTTGGCATGTATCCTCACTAAACACCCGCAACAACTGGAGAGGCTATAAAAGTACCTCACAAAGAGGATCCCAGGCCTTAAACATTTGTCCTATATGGACATTCTCAAAAAACCCCAACTATTCTCTGTCTCATATTGCCTACTTAAAGATGATCTCTGCTTGACATATAAAGCCATGTCTGACCCAGCTCTGTTAGAAATGCTACATCTAAAGAAATCCCAATCCCTCCGCACCACACACTCCAGAAACCTCAACCTCATTACCACAATTAACAGAACATGATGGAGAGACAGGTTCATAACCCAGGGACTGCCCATGCTATGGAATAGACTTCCCATACATGTCAAGCAGAGCACCTCACTGACCCTGTTCAAGAGAAATCTTGATGAGTGGATGGTAAATAGAAAATTCACCCCAGGGATCACTCCAGTGGCTCTACTCGACAGAGGCACTGGGAACTAAGGTCAGGTGGCATGATGCCAGGGTAATCCTATGGGCTAGGCTTGTAAAGGCTCCAGGACCATTAGCCTAGTACACACCTATGAACCTATAAGTAAAAGTCAAAAATTACAGCACAAGAGACTGTTTTTTTTTTTAGTATATCAAAATATAGTACATTCAGCCACTGGTTTATATATCAAAACATAGTACATTCAGCCACTGGTTTAACACCAGCTGTATTGCTCTAAGGCTGAAATTATTGTATTGCATAGAATTAATTGGTAAAGTTAAAAAAAAAAAAAAAAAAAAGCAGTTTCACAATATAGACGACAAACCAACCAAGCAACCAGATCTGGCAAGCATGCTGTAGCATGTAAATAGAGAACTAAGAAATGGCAGCCAGGAGAAATTCAATATCAGAGCCTGTATTAAACATCATGGATGTGAGCGATAGCACATAAAGAAGACACACATTAGAACTGCTCAGCCACCTGAAGGCTTTGTGCCTATTGCATGAGAGTTACACATTCAAAGATCTAGAGATAACTAGCAACATACCACTAAGAAGGATGGATGAGAACGGCCATATCCTAACTACATTAAATGATCAAAGCCATATGTCAAGTCACCCAGGAAATACCACCATTGACAGGGAAAGCCGCAATGCTGACCTCCCAAACAGAATTAGCAACCACCCTAAAAGAGATAGCAACGACCAATGAACCACCAGGCTCCCACAGCAAGGAGAAGTATTGACCGTTGAGAATTCTATCCCTGGTCCCTGTGCGGGAGAAGAAGTACAAAACTTGGAGAGGGGTCTGGGACGTCTCCCACCTCTGACAACCACCAGAAATAACAGGCCAGAGGAGGAGGAATGCAAAAGAAAGCCCCCCCGAAATATGGACCCACTCCGAAAAACCACTGACCGACACCGAAATGAGAATACTACAGAGGGGGGCTCACCTTTGTTCCCACCAGATGGACAAGCTACCCACAGACTATTATAGACTTTAGACTGTTTACAAGGAAATTACAGCTAAAACTGTACTTCTACCAAAACGAAAAAGACAACAACCAAATGGATACCCATGCAATAAGACAGGTGTCCTGGAAGAAGCCCAGCAACTTCTGCCCACCCTCAAAACAGGTGATTTCAGCCTTCCAAAGCAAATGCAAAGAGGACCTCAAAACCGTTCTTAAAAAAAAAAAGAAGATATTCAACATCTCTAAGGAGGAAATGGCAGCACTTAAACACCTGAGTGCAGACAAAAGCAGGAGGGTCATAAAGGCTGATAAGGGCGGAGGTATTCTGATTACGGACACCTCCACTTACAACAGGAAAATCATGGCTATGTTGGACAATCCCCAATTTTATGAACACAGCACCCCAGACAGAGCCAAGTACGGGTATCAGGAACTTGATGGCACTTTACAGGACTTGTGTGATGAGAGGCTGATTATGGCCACTTTCCTGAGGTTGCCCCAATTCTTTGAGATTCCCAAACCACACAAGAATCTCCAAGACCCACCGTACAGACAGGCCATATCCAGTG
The DNA here is from genome assembly GCF_019279795.1 of Protopterus annectens. Classification (NCBI taxonomy): domain Eukaryota; kingdom Metazoa; phylum Chordata; order Ceratodontiformes; family Protopteridae; genus Protopterus; species Protopterus annectens. The sequence continues at coordinate 1,292,152,447 of NC_056743.1, read as the reverse complement.
GGGGGGGGTCCATCAATGAACTCTTGGCGATCTACCTGGACTTTGCACTTAAGCCACTGGCAGAGAACAACCTCTCCTACATCCTTGAATTGATGGACTTTCTAAACAAAATTAAAGGTTCATAGGTCACATTTCAGGCTAGGCTATCTACAGAGGTATTTATAAGCCAGCCCATGGTGTATCATGGCTTTTCCACCACCCTTTAGTTTAAACACTGCGACTATGCTATGCATTTTGCTGTCAAAGCGTCAAAGACACTGAAGTAATCCCTAATCCTATCTGCAATCTCCCATCCATTGGTCATTGGTCCGAGATTCACAGAGCAAGGAGAAGGCCCTCTCATGTACTCATATTTGATTTTTTTTTGTTCACGGCACATGTCTGTAATCTGTCCCTCCATCTGTCCCTTATAGCCGCGTTCTATTTAGTCTTTATCCTAAGTCTCCCAGCCCTTGAGGATCTAATCTAGATCTTTGAGGATCCTAGAATTTTTCTGAGTGAAGCATATTCTTCAAATCTAGGTTTATGTCTTGGCCTTATATCATGGTAGCACAAGCGGTATGAGAGTTCTTCTTTCATGAGACCGATTTCGGTCGAGAGGAGGTTTGAGACCTTTTACACTTTGGACATATTTTTTTTGGGGCTATCCTTTTGGGCACAGGGAACTGGGGGGGGTTTTCAGAAATGGGCATTGAGTGTGGGGATAGGTACATACATTTGATGAATACAGGGGGCGATAATCCTTAGGATATGATCCCTCCATCTATCAGAGGGGCCTTGAAGCTATAAAGGTTTTCCTAACAACTTTAGCCTTCGTGATGTCAAGATATAGTAGGTTTTTCCTAATGCCCCCTATTAACATGAGTGTCAAGCATTGCTACTGTGATGCGGAATTCTCCCCTAGTCCTGATGACAGTTCTATGCTCGTATGATTTTACACTTTTTGGTAAGGCCATGGGTTATGCATTTTTCGGCGTTTAATGGCCGGCCCATTTTGGGGGCGTTTGCCCCAGATGTGTTTTCGCAGTATGAGCCCAGTTTGCAGTCATCAGCATGGTTTTTCGAGTGTCAGATGTAATGTTTTTTTCTATAGCCCAGAAAAGTCATCTACAACAAGAGTGGACCCAGGACTTGAGCCTGTGGGACACCACTTAGACTCCCAGCTTTGAGTCTGATGTCCAGGACTGAACTCCTGACCCTGTGGGTTCTGTCCCTTAGCCAGTTGCAAGCCATGGCTGACCCTGTGGTTTCTGTTTATGCAGGTTCTGTTTTGAGCCAGTTTGAGTGGGACTGAGTTTTGATGTAGCTTTGCCCAGTCGGCTGATGAGATTTTCAGGTGTTGATGCCTCATGTTCCTTGGTGTAGCCCTCGTCGAGGCCAGGCTGTATGAAGTGAGCTGTATGGATTACTTGCCTTGGTGACTGTCACCGAAAAGTGGTTATCTCGAAAGTCTGCATTAATCTGCCTTTCCTATCCTCTGCCTTGGGTTGGCACATAGTCTGCATGTTCCTAGATCTGCATGTTCCTATTCCTTTATTTATGAGTCCCAGGGTGAGGTGGAGGCACGTGTGTTTGCAGAATGGGGCTATGCGGCTAATGGGGCGGTAGGAATTTCAGCAGATGTGTAGGCACGCCCTTTAAATTGTTGTTACTTGATGGCGTCGCCTCATACAAGAGGGCTATGGACATTGGCTGGGACTACTAAAAGGAATTATACAAGCTTGAGTGGAGTGAGGGCATTTAAATTCCTGATTGGGTATCCCATGGGGAACATGTTTTTCTCCACCACATCGGTCCAGTTCTGTTGTGTTTTGCCTTAGTGTGGGCGGGAATACCTGCCAGGCAAATAGGATGTTCATCTTTTTCTCCATCTGGGAGAATATCTCTCCTTTTCTCCTGGGAGTTTTTGCACTTTAGACCTGTAGGTTCTCTATGTTTTTAATGTATTGTAGGTTTCTTTTTTTATCTGGATTTTTTTTTGAACTAATTTACGGCATATCTAGGGTTTCCTCCTAGGTTTATTACATAGCTGAAGGCCTTGCTCTTGTTGTAGCTTTTTAGAGTCATGGCGATTTTTGTTTACAATTTGCCTTGGATGATTTATAAGGAAGGCTGTAGTTTGTTTATATGGCAGTTTTTGGAGAGCCCCCTTTCAGGATTTTTCCTCCTGCTCTTAAGGGCTTCCTCCTTTTGAGTTAGAAGGTATTATGCTGCTTGGCTTTGGGCTATGGGCTGGACAGCCTTTGTTTTTGAGTTTAGAAGAGAGTCTGCAGTTTGCATGCTGGGAGGCTTTTTTCCATTTGTTTCACAGCGGTTTGAGTGAAAATAGAAGGCATTTATCTTAACCTTAGGCCAGAGTTTGAGTTATGTTTTACCACTTTTTGGCCTTTTGGGAGTTCCGTGTTGATACACTATAGTTTCAGGTGGTAGAGGGATGCTGACTAGTTTTTCACTTAGTTCTGAGTCGGCTTTTCCAGGGGAGGCGGGGTGAGACCTCAAGAGAGATTGGTTATGATCTAGGTAGTGATTATCTCAGTATGTTTCCCCTAGTGTGGCAAATTTTGCCTTGATGGTGTTTGGAGATAGATTTAAGTGATGCTAAATTCCTCAGGGATGGTGAGGTTAGAGTTTGAGTAGTTTGATTGTAACTTTGGTGTTGATTTTGGGGCGGAGAAGCATGATATGAGGTGAAAAAACCTGTTGCTGGGGGGCCTGTGTCAGCCTTGAACCAGGTTTTCGTCAGCACACAACAGACATCGATGTTCTCCATATTGAGAGCCTGCCTCTTGATCTTGAGATCTTGACTCTGGCGAGCTGGCATTGAGCAGCGTTTTTCCTTTTTTTTTCCTTTTAGGTGGTTTAGAATTTGAGAGCCTAGAAAAAAGGCACTATGGGGTGTGGCAAGAGCCTTCAATATCCGCCTTTGCCAAAGCCCAGGGTGCAAGCCGCCCCCGGTGCAGCGGCGCCGCTGCCAGTCCAGCATGTCATCCCACATGTCACAGACCTTTGACTCTTTTTTACACACCAGAATGCCATTTACAGAAAAGTGTCCATCTTTATCACTGATCATGGCATCATTCTGGTAGCTGCTCATTTCTAGGTGAAGGTCGGACCTGGGGGTCGCATCTGCAGAGAGCGTTTGACGTTGAGAGACCTGAGTTTTGCTATGTGGCGATTTTAGCGCCCGACAGGCAGCTTACTGTGACTCTTCTCTTTACTCAGTCTGGTGGCCGACGGTAGGGTGTGTGTGATGTCTGAATTGAACGTGGAAAGTGTTTCCAAATTTTTTTGTGGCATGGGTTGTGCAGACTGTGTGACTGGACTGTGTGGTCTATGTGTGTCTATGGTCGTGATGTGGTGTTGGGTAAGTTTTGTGGTAGTTGTTTGGCTGTTCTGCTGTTTTGGTAAGATTTGATCAGCATCCAGATTGTGTTTCAGAGTCTCAGTATGTGTATGATTTTGAGTATAACCCAACATGGTTGTGATTACGTGTGTAGTACCATGTCTCGGCTAGGTTGTCTTCTCTTCCCTGTCTGGAGAGCCCAGCCCCTAGTTGAGCCGTCCCGTATTCGCAGCTCAATGTGTTTAGGTACCCTTCCAAGAAGAGGACATCCTAGTCACCATAGATGTGGCGGTCTTATACTCCGTCCTCCCCCATGAATACTGTATCCTGGCAATGGTGGATGCAATTAGAGAACTAAAAAATGGCAGCCAGGACAAATTTATTATCAGCGCCTGTAATAAACATCATGGATGTGAGAGATAGCACATAAAGAAGACACACATTAGAACTGCTCAGCCACCTGAACAAAAAAAAAAAAAAAAAACACCTGCAACAACTGGAGAGGCCATAAAAGCAGACTCCAAACATTTACACTATTCTCTCACATTTTCTCAGACTTCTCCTAATCACATAACAATGAAATGCAGCTTTACCTGGTGAAACTGAGAAGTACAGCCAATTGCTTTTGCTGGTACTTAAAAACAACTACTTCGGTTTTAACGGGCAAGTGTTTAGGCAAACCACCAGCATAGCGATGGGGGCAGCAATGGCTTCTAGCTTTGCCAACACGGCCCTCAGAAAGTGGGAGAAAGATTTTGTCTATGATTCCATGTTCTACAGAGAGATGTCCTGCTACTACCCTTTCACTGGTGATATTTTTCTTATTTGGAATGGTAGTACACAAGGACTAAGTGACTTCCTGGATTACATCAATAATTCCACCAGCTTCCTCAACTTCACCTCGAAGACAAGCATAGAATTCTTGGATTTATTGCTTACAAAAAACAACATGACCAAATAAGTATCTCACAACTTTTTCAGAAAGCCCACGAGAATTAATTTCCATTTGCATGCACAAAGCATGCAGCCCTTCAAGATTAAAAGGAATGTAGTCAAGTCACAGGGCCTGCAGATCACAAGAATCACAAGGGACCTCGAGGATTACCCTCACAATATTAAAGACCTGGAAAGGGATTTTCTCACCAGAGGCTACTCAAGCAGGATGCTCCACCATATCCTGGATCCTATCACCCACAACAGGAGAGCAAAGGCTTTAATATTGCACCAAAGCTCGAGATACCACAAACCTACAGAGGACAATTTTGGACTCAACTGCATCTTACAGTACTCCACTGATTACAAGGACATCCAACAGATCATCAAAAACAACTGGCCCATCATCAAATCCAACAGGTACTTCAGTCATATTTTTCCGGAGTCACCCAGGTTTACAATGAAGAGAGGAGCCAACATCAAGGACCTCATGGAAAGAGTTCCTCCCATGGTTTACCCCTCTATGGGCACTTACCAGTGTGGCAAACCTCCATGCAGTTACTGTAAATACATGGGCACCACAAACAAATTCTACTGTTCCAACAACAAGAAGATCTTCTCCACAAGAATTCTTGGTAACTGCTGTACAGAGGGGGTTTGTTTACAGAGCACAATGTAACAAATGTGACTCTTTTTATGTAGGGAAAACTATCAATTCCCTTAAAACCAGAGTAGCAAAACATTTGTTTGACCTGAGGCACATGAACAAACAAATCCCCTAGCGGTCCACACATCCAAGACGCCTGGGCACAACTTGTTCAAATTCACCATGCTAGATCATTTATCTAAAGGGCCATTCATAGGGGACTGCAATTCCAAGCTCAAGAAAAAAAGAGCTGATCTGGCAGATTGAGCTAGAAGCCAAGAAACCCCCAGGACTGAACTTTGCTGAGTCCATCATCCCCATCCTCAACCTCAGGACTTTAAACCACTCATACTACTGTTAACCACAGGACATCCACAAGATCGCAATAACTCTGGAACTTTTTAAGGACATCCACTCAGTTTTTGGACATCTGTTTTTGGAAATCTTTTTGTGGACATCTGTTTTTGGACATCCCTTTCCGTACTTCAGAAACTCAGTTCTTTTGCCATTTTCCATTATGCGCTGTTATATGTTGTGTTCTGTTTTATTTTATTCTGTGAAAGAAAGATAGGAGGTACATTCAAGAGGCAATCTACTACCTAGCGTCACTCTCTGCAACAAGTATGCTACATTCTCTCTCTATAATTTGCAAAAAAAAAACCTGTTTTTTAAAATACACTGCTCTAACATATGGTTCATTGCTATAGTTTAACAAAACATTAACTGGTTTGGAAGATTTTCAATGCTTTTTAAGATTTTTTAGGTTTCATAGGGTTTGTTTAAAAGTTTACCTTTGGCCTTCTTATTTATGTTACCATAGTATAATAGATATCACCCTCCAGTTTCTCCCCACCCCCCCGTTTTGAACATTTTTAATAAGAATAATAATTTTAATATTTTTTTAACATTTCCACACATTTATGCCAAACACCTCTCCCCCCTTTTTCACACACTCTGTTGCACTTGACAACATGTTTCTCTCGGTTTCTGCATACCTCGCCCATCTTCGGCTACATGTTTCACTGCCCCTGTTAAGCACGTAGCTTGCTTTCTGCACCATTCACACCAGTACTTCAATGTTTTTAATAATTATCATCTTAGCTCTATTTCTTTACTACCTCTGTTAAGCACGTTACTAGCCCACTACGCCGTGCCCACTTGCACCCCAACAAAGCCACCATCAGCTCAAATGCTGTGGCTTTCTTTCCTCCTTCCCCTAGCCTAGGGCACCTAAACTCGACTAACATCGAGTTTCATGGTTTCCCTTGTGGTTGTTAACCACCACCACCACCACAAAAAAATGGGTTCATGTATCCCTTTTCAGACATTAATTACTCCTAATTAATTCCAATTAAGCATTTAGTTAATCCATTTATGTAATCATTTAAAATTAAGTTACAGCACAGACCCATTCCTCCCTGGCCCTCCATGTGGCCACTCACGTATGCACTCTTTATTCCCCCATGCCCATGCCGCAAACCCACTCTTTTCCACAAATGTTATACAGTTTGTTTCCACCCTCAATTCTTGCTAGATGTAGGCATTCCCTTCCCGATTTTCTAGTTTTAATACTAAGTTGGCTCGGACCTCCCTCATTACAAACTAGGTTTTGATTTAAAGTAGAACATTTATTTTCACTGAAAAAACCTTCAACATGTCCTTTTTGCCCCTTCACAGCCATTCCGCAGTTCCAAACTCTCCGCACTTTAAGTGCATCATACAAGGCATTCTAGATTCCCCTTGAGTCGCCCTTGATCACGTGGTCACCAGTTCATTCACCTGGAATTCCACCCTCTCAGCACAAGTTTTGTCCTCCGAAATATTTTTTCTTCTGAAATCTTTATTCAAAACTTTCCACAGCATTCGATACACTATTTGAAACTGCTACTGATTTTTTTCTTTTTACCCCAACTAGAAGTCATCTCGCACTGCCGTTTTTTGTATTAGGAATGGGGCGACCGTTAAACCCACACACCATGAGACTCTTTCCTCCTTGTGAATTCAGGCACTCAGGGCACAACATCAATATATATTTTTTTATTTTTTATTTTTCTTAATTCTCACATTTTCTCACACTTCTAATCACTTCCATTTCCATTTTTATGTGACGTGAAAATTTGGAGATTTTATTTAGAATAGTAACTTTAGATTTCTATATATTTTTAGACTTAGATCATGAATGAGTGTTTTGTTTAAATAATTAAGTTCGGTCATACACCATTTCAATATGGTACTTACACCAGTGAAGTCTCCCTGAAGATGACTACGAAAGCGCTGGACTTTCTCAGAATCCCACTCAAAAAATTCTAGGCTCTTAGACCCTTAAACGATTAACAGTTTATCATTTTAGCTGCTTCTCAATTAACACTGATTCACCACCTAAAGCACATTGTAATAAACTGTTTTAGGCATTCTACATTGGAAAGAAATAAAGTGAACTTCCACTACTTTAACAGAAACCTAACTGTGGCAATTTTCCTTAACTGTTACCAATGGTTTTTACTTGATTATTATTACTGTTACTGAACTCACAGTAAGAAATGTTTTTTTCAATGAGTGATGTCATGGACATTCAACAAGCAGGGAACTGACCCATTAAAGGACACACCCAAGCCACTCCCCTGTCAAATGTCTATCAGCTGGCACCACAAACTCAGCCCACTTTTTTGACATAAATATAAGTCCAGGTTTGCTGGATTTCTCATTCTGACCAGCACTCAGAGAACTTCACTTATCTGTGTACTCTGCAAGGACTGAATAAACTTTTGGATCTTTGACTTTAAACAAAGGCTAAGTGTCTGTCTTCAGAATCTCTCAGTAGAGTACCTGCTCAAAACAGTCTTTTTAAAGACTCTTATCCTTATACACTTTTGTAATTTGGCCATCTACAGCTATAAACAGCCGTTGTAAAGGCTACAACCAGCTAAATACAGCCAAAAACAGTCTTTTCAAAGACTACCACCTTGGAGGACCACCTCATACTCCACAACTGCCCTTGCCAGGGCTACCCAACCTCAGCATCTTACAACCCTCACCAGGGCCATTTAACTGTGGTATTGTCTACACTGAGATTGCAATAGCCCATATAAGGGCTTCTCAACAATACCACTTCATTATCCCTCCTTGGACATCCAAAAGCTGAGTACACAGTCCTTATCAGGACTCTCACACTCGCATCGTGAGTGCATGAGCTCCCATTAGGGATCCTAAAAAGGACTGATACTGACAAGCCCTTTCTAGTCCCACAGTCCTTTTCAGGACTCACAAACACAGTGGGACTCAGGCATTCAGGACCCACAACCACAGTGGGATTCAGGCATTCACCTCCAGGAGAGGCTAACCAATGGCATTTTTAGGTCCTACTGAGGACCGCACTAAAGGGATTTCATGTGTTCAGGTAAACTGAACTATATTCAGAGAGTGTTTTTCACTTTTTGTTCTTGTACCTACCCTCTTCGGGTAAGCTACACTCTCAACTGGAGGTCTTCCTGATCTTGTGTATCAAAGCCAAATGTCAGGAAGAATGGTTGACAAGTGGTTTGCTTGAAAGAATGATTAATAACAAAGGCTGTACCCTAACCAAGATGAATAACTAAGGTTATGCCTCCTTGAAGGATAGATGACCATGTCCAAACCCAAGCCATAGTGCATAACTCTGTTTTTCAGACAATGAAGATGTTGTTGTGAGACAGGTTATTGGTCGACAGTTCCTAGGGTGATTTAAAGGTTCACCTTTAAGTATTTTCAATCAGTTTCACATCAGCATACTTGTTAGCCAATCTAGTATCATTTCAGTGTACATATAAGTAAGTTTTTTTTACTCAAGGCTAAAACATGGTGCAAAGATGTTAATACCTTTAACAACCAAATGTTAGGTATAGCATGTGGACCCAGCATTTTCCATTTGGGAGCCTTTCTTAACTTTATCTGAATATGAGTTACATCATTCCAATCTATATCTTCTATATCAGAAATTCTTAATTGTTCTTTTACTTCTTTTATCCATTCACCCTCTATGTTGTGCTCAGTTGGGTCCTCATAGATATTGCTCCAGAATGCACCAATTTCCTGTTTTCTTGGTGGTGGCTCAACTATTGCTCTTTTTTTCCTATCTCCCTATGGAATTTCTTTGGTCATCCCTAAATTGTTTGTTTTGTAGCTTTTCTTTATATTTCTCAGTGTATCTATTACATTTTTCACAATGTGAAGATTTTTAATTTATTGTTAGAGACAGTGTAACTCAAATCCTAATCTGTTTTGATGCTGTGTTTTTGTTGTAACTCTTTCCCTTTTGTAATAGTTTTTTAGATTGATTTCATTTTCTGTATTCTTCCATAATGCTACTTCTTTTCTTAACTGTTTCACAATTGATTCTGTATTCTTCCATAATGCTACTTCTTTTCTTAACTGTTTCACAATTGATTCTAGTTGGTGCATCCATGCTGGTGATCTATTTGCTCCTTTATTTTATTTTACTAATTTATGCTTTCTTGGTATTATCTTGTCTGTTATAAGTTTCACTGCACAATAATGTATTTTGTTAATTTCTGTTATATGGTACATCTCTCTTTTTATATTTCCATTTGCTGTATTAATTTGGATTACTCATTTTTTGACAATCCATGTCTTATTTATCTTTTGCAGTCTCTGTCTCTCATATATTATTATTATTATTATTATTATTATTATTATTATTATATTTATCCATGTCTATCAAATCCAGCAGGCCTTCCCTTAAATTATTTTCTTCCTGATTGAGAGTTTCTTCTACAGTTTGTGTTTCCTGCTCTTTCTGCCTCTGTTTAGAAATATATTGTGTAGTATGAAAGCTGAGGTTGCCAATCATACCATCAGTTAACAATGATTTTTACTTAAAACCAGTATCGAATTACTGATCACTAATACCACACATACTGTAGATTATCATATGATCATAGGATCATAGGAAGTTACTAGGCTATTGGCTCCGAGGCTCTTAAAGTCTAACCAAGAATTTAGCCCATGTTCCAACAAGTCAGCACCTGATGCCACTGTCCAGCAGGGACACAGGTGGAATCCCAGGGGTGTATTTTATGTTATTATCATCATTTAGTATGTAAATCATAGGTTTCAGTACATTATTACAACTAATAATTTCACCCAAGTATTATTGACTTTATATATGGCTTTATATAAATTATTATTTTTTACTATGAACAAATGATGATACTTAAAATATATTATGTAATTTGCCTAGTTTGGTTGCATAACTGAAAAAGAAAGAATTGTAGAGAGTTTGATGATACTAAGCAAAACTTATACATGCATTCATGTCCATCTGGGCGTGTCATTTGTAATGTAATAAATAGTAGCAGTAACTTCTCTTTCTGGCTCCATATATTTCTTTACTTTATTAGAGTGTGAATGCAGTTAGTTCAGGCACAGCAGCATAGTGAAATATTTGGTATGTAGACAGACTGAAAAATAGCCTCTTTCATCTAGTTTCACATCATACATTCATTGTGAGTTTTCCATTTGCTGTTGGCATTTTGAAAATTGGGATCAGAGTTGAATTAACAGTCTACACCTAAATAAAGGACACCAACTAATCTAGGTCTATAAGATAATCCTGTTCTGCCAATGTCACAGATGATATTGAGTTCTCTGGCATCTTCAGTGAGGGCATACAGCCTCAGAGAATGATAATTTTGGTTAATGGCTGAAGGTTTTATTTATAAAAATAATATTACTTCAAGGAAAATTTTAATGAACTCTACATGGGTGAAGGTGGAGAACAGGAATTATATATATTTATTTTTATTTATAATTGGTGATATAATGTATTTTATTATAACAAAAAGTAATACAGCTGTATGGAAATAATGATTACATAAGAGCAGTTTTTGGAAGCTGCGATATACAGTAGAGGAATTTGCATCTGGGGATGGGAAAGGTGGGGGCTTTATCAATCATTTAGCCAATCATTAAATATATAGTAGGAATTAGAATGAATCCAGATTTGTGTTAATGCAACGCTGTCTAGTGTCTTTTTTAAATAATCATTTAAGACATTTGCAAACATACATTAACAGAAAAAAATAAACCATATTAACATTTTTTTTTCATTTACATATATCATACACCACATATCTTTTCTGTCCTTCTAACTTTCATCAGTCCAGCATTACATAAAATGTATTTATTTATTTATTTTTTTTTTACTTTTTTGCAGTTGTTTAACCAGGATAGTCCATTGGGCCTGAAGAACCCGTTTTCAATGGAGTCCTGGGGAGAAAAGCTCCTAATACATATACAACAAAGATTAATATACACGCATAGATTGCATGAAGATTACAGAGGTAAACAAACTAAGATTAGTATACACACATATATTGCATGAAGATTACAGAGGTAAACAAAGTAAGATTAATATACACACATAGATTGCATGAAGATTACAGAGGTAAACAAACTAAGATTAGTATACACACATATATTGCATGAAGATTACAGAGGTGAACAAAGTAAGATTAATATACACACATAGATTGCATGAGAATTACAGAGGTAAACAGACTGATCAAAAGTATTTCAATCAAAGGTAATAATGTCAAAAGTATAACAACATTTTTTTTGTTGTAGGATTGAGGATAGGTAGTTAGATGCAGTAAGGTAAGGAGTTGCTAGATACTAGTACGGAGTAGTAAATTAGAAGCAAGCAAGAAACGGTTACCTGGTATTTAAGAGAAGGAAGGGAAAGAGTATTGAAGTAAAGTGTAGGTTATGAGGGATGGGAGCATGAGCATTCCCATGTGGAAGTTAGATGAGAGTGGAGTGATTTTTTAAAGGATGGGAGGCTAGTAATGGTATGAATGGAGGGGGGAAGGGAGTTCCATAAGCGTGCTAGTGAGTGTGACAGGAGGTACTGTCCTGGGGGGGTGGAGGGGTTTGTAAATTTCTATAAGGTTTTGATTGTTTGATCTGAGAAGTCTTTGTGAGTGGTGCATTTTAAAGGTAGTGGAGAGGGAGGGACAGTGGGAAGGCTGGAAAATAAGTGTATGAGCATAGGTGAGCTGAGTGTAGGAGAGGTAGTTTGGTAGCTCTAGCCAGTTTAGTTTGTGGAGAGATTCACAGTGATGGGTTGATGATTTGTTGCTAGTTGTGAATCTGGCAATTTTATTGTAACAAGAGGATAGTTTGGTTTTGAGAGATGATTGTAGATTTGTTAGAAGAGGGGCTCCATAGAGAAGGGAGGGTAAGAGAAATGTAGTAGAGAGAGTAAGTTTAGTAGTTGAGGTGAGGAACCGATTGTGTCGGTACAGCATACCAAGTTTTTGGTGTTTTTTTTATGTTTAGTAGTAAATGGGAGTTGAATTTGAGCCTGTCATCAATTTGAACTCCTAGTAGTTTGATTTCAGATACCAGCTCAAGAGGTGTTGTATTTTGGCTGGTGATGGAGAATAAATTTTGATCAAAGTTCTTAGTTTTAGAGTGGGTAAAAATAATAAGTTTAGTTTTAGCAGCGGTGAGTGCTAGATGGCTGTCTTTCATCCATTGTTCTGTGGTAGAGAAAGCATCTTGAGTTAGTTTTAAAAGAGTTGGGATGGATGGGGCAGCACAGATGATTGTGGAATCATCTGCATATTGGATAATGTTAGCAAGAGGGATAGAGTGGTAAAAGTCATTAATGAAAATATTGAAGAGGAGGAGGCCCAGTATGGAACCTTGTGGGACACCTGTAGGGGTGATGAGGAAGGAGGAGGTGGTCTTTTTCCATTTGACAGCTTGTTGCCTATTGAAGAGATAGCTGGTAAACCATTTGAGGGAAGAGGGTGAGAGGTTTAGGTTAGCTAGTTTAGTAAGAAGTAGGTTATGAGAGATAGTGTCGAAGGCCTTAGAGAGATCGAGAAGGACGGTAGATACAGTGAAGCCAAAGTCTCTAGCTTTATTCACAGTTTCAAGGAAGGAAAGGAGGGCAGTCATAGTGCTATGATGGGGTCTGAATCCATGTTGGGTAGGAGTTAATAGGTTGTTGTCCAAGAGATGGGGGAGGAGTTGAAGGTGGATACATTTCTCTAGGACTTTAGAAATGGGAGAGAGGATGGTGATGAGACAGAAATTGGAAATATTAGTATTATTTCCTCCTTTGTGCAGGGGAATGATGTAAGCTTTTTTCCAGATTTGAGGAACAAGACCTTCTTGGATAGAGCGGTTGATTAGGATACTGATAGGGAGGGCAATGACTTCAGCAGCTATGCTGAGGAAGTATGAGGGAATGTTATCAGGGGCATTGGTGCATGGTTTTAGTTTCTGCAGGAGTTTTCTTATAGTAGAAGTAGGAATAGGTTTAATGAAAAATGGTAGGGGTTGAGAGGGTGAGGAATGAGAGAAAGAAGTTGGAGGGGGAGGTGGGTGAGAGCACCCCGGCACTATTAGGTTTTACCTCATATCATGCGTTCCGGCCCCAAAACCCGGACCACACCACAAAAGGAGGGGGTGTATCCATATTCATAAAGGATACCCACACCTCCAGGTTGGTGGCAATGCAAGCTCGAAACCATCCAGGTGCAACTAACCATAGGCAAAACTGTTCTACAAATTATAGCATGCTACAGGCCACCCTCTCAAACTCAGGAACCCCACACAGCCTTCCTGAAAACACTGGAGGGTATAAATGTATCTCCAAACACCATCATATTGGGTGACTTCAACTACCCGAATATAGACTGGGAACATTACTCAAGCCCTAACTTTCTAGCCCAACGGTTCCTGGAGTTCATAAATTCAAATGCCATGGAACAGCTAGTCACTGTTCCCACGAGAGGAGAAAATATACTAGATCTCATTATCACAAACATGGGGACAAAATGCTCCACACCGGAAGTATATCAATCATTGGTGAGATCTGATCATAAACTAATCTCACTGGAAATCCACATCCCGCCCCCACCCCAAACAAAAAAGACCACAGTGAAGAACTCTAAAGCAAACTTCACACTACTCAAGACTGGTGTGGTATCCTTCAAGGCCCCTGAGCCAGTGGAAACCACAACCAAAGCTGCGGAAGCCCTTACAAATGCCTTCTATGAACACCTCCAGGACTGCATGGATCAGGCAATCCCAAATAAAACCAAGACTCTTTCCACAAAGGGCAAACGTCCAGTCTGGTGGACCCCAGCCATTAACAAACTTTACAATAAGAGGAGAAAGCTATTACATGATAGAACAAAATCCATAAAAGGGAAGTCACCCTGTTCATTATTAGTAAAAAATACGAGCACTCATAAAATCAACTAAGGCCAATTTTGAGAGAAAAATTGCCATGGATTCAAAGGACAATCATAAGGCCTTTTTCAGCTATGTTAGGAACCTGGGTGGAAACTCCCAGATATGCTCAGAATTAGTCCAAAATGATACAAAATCACTGAACCCACAGACATTGTCAACATACTGGCAGACAGGTTCAGTGCAAACTTCACCCCTCTCCCCTAAAGGAGAGATAACTATCCCAGCAGAGTGTAGCCTCCCAGACATCTCAAATGCGCAGGTGAAAGCTGCTCTCTCTAAAGCTAAAAACACAGCATCAATGGGACCGGATGGTGTCCCCGGCTGTGTGCTACACGAGCTAAATGAGGAATTAAACCCGCACATAAGGCAGCTGTTTAATCTCAGCCTTACCACAGGATACGTGCCCAAGGAGTGGCGTACGGCAACTGTGGTCCCACTCCACAAAGGCGGTGCCTCTACGGACCCTGGTAATTACCGCCCCATAAGCTTAACAAGTCTAGTCTGCAAAGCTATGGAGAGGATCATAATGGAGCTCATAAACAAAGATATAGGGGACTTGCAGACATTGGACCCGACCCAGTTTGGCTTCGTCAAGGGAAGATCATGCCTTTTGAACTTGATTGACTTCTTTGAAACAGTCACCAAGTCCATTGATGAGGGAAAGGCAGTCCATACAGCCTACCTTGACCTTGCAAAGGCTTCACACAATACCCCACTCGGGTATTGTAAAAAACTTACCAGCTTAAATGTAAACCCATATGTCACAAGATGGGTTGCAAACTGGCTTAAGGACAGAACCCACAGGGTTAGAGTTGCTGGCGCTATGTCAGACTCCAAGCCGGTCACAAGTGGTGTCCCACAGGGCTCGGTCCTTGGCCCCCTATTGTTCGGCATCTACTTCTCAGAAGTACAGCCAACATGGGAGGACTTTGGCTGACAAAGTTTGCAGATGACTGCAAACTGGGCGCCATAGTGGAAAGTGCATCGGACACGGATATCCTTCAGAAGGGACTCATGGAAACAGATAGCTGGTGCCAGAGCCATGGCCTGAAGTTAAATGCCAAAAATGTATAGTCATACCCTTCGGGAAAAACAAGGTAACCCCAAGCTACCATATAGGTGGCAATCCACTAAGCACAGAAGAGGTTATCAGGGACCTGGGGACCCAGGTTGACAGTGGCCTTTCTTTTGACACTCACGTTGCTAAAGTGGTTAGAAAGACCTTCTACATTGCCCACCTGATCATGAAGGGATTCACATCCAGATCTAGTGAGGTCATTGTTCCCCTGTACTCTTCACTTATCAGACCAATGATCGAGTACAATGCCCCATTCAGGATGTATCTCACCCGACATCTGCAGCACTTGGAGAGACCCCAAAAGTTCCTCACCAAAAGGATAAAGGGACTCCAAAATCTGTCATATGCTGCCAGATTGAAGAAACTCCAGCTCTATTCAGTTGCATACCGTCTACTCAGAGGTGACATGTGCCTGACATACAAGGCCATGTCCAACCCGGAATTAATGGACATGCTCCACCTCAAAAAATCCAAATCCTCCAAAACCACTAGAGCAAGCGACTTAAACCTTAGCACGGATATAAATAGGATGTGCTGGAGGGATAGATTTATCACTCAGAGACTCCCTATGCTGTGGAATAAAATCCCGATCCATGTGAGGCAGAGCACCTCGCTGGCTCTGTTCAAGAGAAATCTTGACCTGTGGATGGGAGATCGTAGGTTTATCCTGGGAATCATCTCTGTGTCACTGCTGGACAGAGGCACAACAAACTAATGGGCACAGTATTTTTTCATATAAGGGGTGGCGTAAGCCACAAAAATTTGGGCTAGGCTTATAAATGCCTTAGGGCAGATAGCCTAGTATAAACCTATGAACCTATGAACCTAAGAAGTGGAGTTAGGAGGTGGATTGTTATTTGAAAAAGAAGTGGAGGTAAGAGGTAGTTTGTTATTTGAAAAAGAAGAGGTAAGTGTGGAAATAGAGTCAATGAAGAAAGAATTGAATTGGGTAGCAAGATCAGAGTCTTGTAGATTTGGGGAGGGGTTAGGGTTTTCTGCAGTACCAGGTTTTAAGAGGGTAGTTATACCTCCCCAGAACTTTTGTGGGTTGGTTTTATGGTTGCTTTGAAGTTGGACAAAGTAGTTTCGACGGTCTGCTGAGATAAGCTTTTTAACTGAGTTACGAAGAGTTTTGTATTCGCTGAGGTTAGAAATAGATTTGTTCTTATGGTATTGTGTCCAGGCTTTATGTCTAAGTCGCATGGTGGCTAGTGTACTTTTTGTTAACCAGGGAGTGGCTTTCCTTTTTATTCTTTTGGTTATTAAGTTATTATTAAAATGCTGAATACCTGCTTTCCCTTAAACCTCACTCCTCTTCCTCCTGCTGAACATTACTCTGCATGTATTGTTTTCACAATGTCTATTTATTTCTATGTAATTTGCTTCTTCTCTTTCCTGAAGATCCCTCTTTCAGTTCTTTTATCTCTTTTATAATATTCAATGCATCAAATACAGTTGGTTTAGATTGATTTCCATTTTTTAGTATTTTTTTTTGTCAGTCAATAGAATTAAACTTAATAAGGCCTTACTATGTCTAGGCAATTCAGATCATGTGTCCAGCTCAAAAGAATCATTTTCTTAGTTACAGCCATTTGCTCACTCAATATTTCTGACAGAATACACTGCAGGGAAATTTTAAAACCTGCCATCTCATTGCACTTCCATATGTTCTCAGCTCCCTCTGTCTTCACCATCACTTCTCCAACATTTGCTGTCTGCCTGAAGAAGAATTCTCTGAAGTCTGCTTTGGACATAAAAATACATAAGCAAACACTTTCAAGCAAAGATCCTAAACCTTCTTGACTTTGTTACATACTTGGGAGCCATACATATGTCCTTTTATTGTTTTATTGTAAATTACTTTTCCAGGCTATCTTCCCAGTCTTTTCTAACATCCTGATTGTTTCTTATAGTTATCATGCAATATTTTATTTGCCCTACTAATTATCCCTTTTTAACAGCAGATGCTGTTCTTGATTTAACTAAAAACTCTACCAGAGAAAATTTTTCACTTAAGATTCTCCTATCCCTTTCTGTTTGCCTATGCTGTGATATCAGACCTTGGTAGGGAAGGTAGTCTCTAGCCTACAGTCCAAATGGCTTCTTGGACTCAGCCTACTGTGTTACCTTTTCCTTTCTAGTTATTTGCCCCCAGTACCTTGGTTCTTTTTTTCCAGTAAATTTCAGTCCTTTCTATCATATTTTCTGTACCCCTACTTGCAGTCATCCCTATTGACAAAACCTCCTTTCTCTACTTTTATGTTGGTTTAGTTCTTAGAAATCTTTCTACTACTTGTATTATCCTTCTTAAGGTTCTGCATCCAAAATCTCAGTCTGTCTTTATTTTCTGAACTTCTCCTTTCTTCATCATCACCCCTTTCCATTTTGAATTATAACTTTCTGCTTGTACTCTGTATATGAGCCTTAATTGTGAAGCTCTAAAACATCATTTCAGATTAGGTAATCCTAAACCACCTTATTCTATTGGGAAGGATTAATTTATCCTACTTAACTCTTGCACTCTTAACTCCCAGATATACTCCTTCAACTCTTTATTAATTATTGCCCATAATTCCTCCTGTTATTGATAAAAAATATGCCTGACCCATATATATAGCTAAAGGGACTAAAAACATTTTCACTGCTTGTGGCATACTATCCATATAAATATACAACAGCTTCTAGTTTATCATTTTTTGTATTTTCTTTTGTTTAGTCTCTTCCCACATATCCTTAACTGCCACATCAGAAGCCTTTTTAATCTTTACTCCTAAATACTTCATCTTAGCATGTCCCTGTAAATGTGGGTATTACTGAACCAATTCATGTGTGGGTACATAATTTATTGCTGTAGATTTTGTTTTATCTTCATTATTTTTATATCCCCAAAAGACTAGACAGAAACATTTTTTTGTATATATCAGGTACAAAACAATATCATCTGCAAATAAAGCCACATTTTCTTGATTACCATACTGTAGTAAGAATCTTTGTGTTCAACATCTTTGTATCATGTATAGTAAGGGTTAAAATGTGAAACTGCATTGCGTGCAAAGAAATAAGCTAAAATAAGTTGTTTTTCTTGTAAAGAATTTGCTGACCAAAGAGGAATGCACAGATGATACCTTGATCCAGGCACAAGCTTATCTTGTGCCTGACCTCTGACCATCTTAGGCTCCAGGATGTGAATTATAGCCTTGAGTGAAATTCCTTGTCTAGTAACCAGCCACTGTGTACGTGCAGGATGTAAAGTGTACAGAATTTAGACTGCTGACATACCATGTACTTTGTAGCATGTCTCCATGCATTTAAAATAAACCTTTTTGCTTATTTTTATCTGCGTGATTCTTCCAGTATATGTTAAGAGTATTAAAATCTTTTGACATTTCTGGCGCCCAAGAACGTGGGGCCACCTCTTCACGGTACGAATCGCATAAGAGGGACTGAAAAACCTGTACAGGAAAGGGAGAACGAATCTCGGGCTCCCTTGAACGGAAATACCTCCGACAAAGAAGTCGTAAGTAGAGGCCAGTCACTCTTAGATTCGATCCATGGGACGGTGACGAATGGGGTGAAAGAACCGCAGAAAGGTAAGCGTAACATTTTTTTTCTTTCTTTTTGTATTGTTCTCTTTTTAAAAAGAACAAAGGGACTAGTCATAAAGGAATTTCTTTTGTTTAAATTTTACAAAAGACCGGTAGAGATCTCAGGAAAAGGAAACAGTTTTTCTTTTAAATAAGAAAAATGGGAAACAGTTTTTCTTTTAAATAAGAAAAATGGGAATAGGAAGCAGTTGTTGTGCTAGTAAGGGCTGCTTAAATAAAAGGACTGAAGATGAGGAATATATGTTTAAATTACATCCAAGAGAAAAAAAAAAAAAAAACTTAAAAATACATAAAAAATGAAAGACAAATTATGGATTTAGTGGTAACTTAAATAGATCAGAATGTCAAAATTTGGTGAGAGATCTGCATAGGGACGCAGGAGGCAAAGTTAAAAATCAAGTAAAGGTGGGATTCCCTCATGCACAGAAATGGTTAAAAGAAGCTAATAAGAGGCATAAGGAACAATTTTCGAATAAGGAAAGTGGTGGCTCGAGTGCAAAAAGGTGCATTTTTTTGTCCATAAAGAAGATGACGAGACATCTGTTGTCTGTCGTAAACCGACAGCCCCACCCTTGTATCCAGAAGTCCCTAAAGAAATGGTCGGTCCACCCCAGTATCAGGAAAAAGAAGCAGAAAATCAAGAAAAGGTGTCCTCCGTAGTTTTACAGGAGGCAGAGAAGCAGGGAAAAATACCCTCCGTAGTTTTACAAAAAACAAGCAGAGGAGACTCTGGAACTACGTAACTGTAGTATAGACAAATCAGAGTAAAAACAAAAAGAAGCTAAAGTACATACCCTGTCCACAGACTCATATCCCCTTACATGCAGAAAAATATCTTGAGGAAAAAAAAAAAACAGGCTCAAACCTTTACGGTGAGCACGGATGAAACACTTATGTTAATGTAAGCTCCGTCCAACAGAGGTAGAGGAAGAGGACGGGGTAGAGGCAGACAAAAGAGGGGGAAATGTTTTAAATGCAGTAAGAAGGGGCATTTCACAAGAGATTGCCGGAATCCCGGGAAAATCCGCTGCTGCTCCAGATCATAGTTCAGCATGACTATATGATGGCAGCATGGACGAACCGGACCCAGGTGCTGAGGTCGACTGGCAAGAGTCAGTAATACAGAATGAGGATGAAATGTTGCAGGGAGGGCAAGGGGATTTACATTACTGGTATAGTAATGATCTTATTAAAACAGGACCACAAAGCGTGGCCAATGAGTTAACTAACCTAGCTTTGAGCAAATATAGTACGGCTATTCAGTTACCAGAGGCTGCCAAACAACTACACTGTACAATGTATTACAGGAAAAATGTGGGACCTGATCCCAAGTATGAGGAACAATTTTTTAAACACAAGGTGACCAGGATCCTATTACAAAATCTTTATTGGGACAGGGCAGGGAACTCCGCAGTTACTTGTAGTCTCACAAGAGACATGCAACAGCTTTTTCAAAATGCCTCAATCCCACATGTATCTGTGACTAGGGAAAAACAGACGGCATGGTATATAGTTGGGAAAAAGGTTACCGATTGGTCAAAAATTACACTGGAACAGCTGGCCAGTAGGGGGGTTCAGGTACAGAAGGTAAATTGGGTAACCCAGGTCAGACCAACGGTACATCTTCGAGAAGATCGGTTAACACCGACAGGAGGCATGCCATCCTGACTATGCTTTCTGACCCCACAAAAAGAATTAAAACTACAGTCAGTACCAAACTCCTTATGGTCCCTAGGACAGCACGACATTGGGCTAATGAAAACAGCAGGACAGGTTAAAATAACTCCAAAATCCGATTTTAGACCTCATAAGCGTCAGTATTCATTAAGTAAAAAGGCAGAAGAAGGCATTTTTCCAGTGATCACGGCTCTACTGAGAGCTGGGGTTTTAATTCCATGTACAGATTCACTGTGTAACACACCCTTGTTCCCAGTACGGAAACCGGACAGGACATGGAGAATGGTACAGGATCTGCATGCTGTAAATGCTGCTGTAGTGCCAAGGGCTCCTATGGTCCCAGATCCATCTGTTTTGTTAAATGATATCCTTCCCATGGATAAGTATTTTTCTGTTATTGACATTAGTAACGCATTCTTTTCTATTCCCCTACAGGAAGATAGTAGGTTTTGGTTTGCTTTTACGTTTATGAGCAAGCGGTACACATACACACGACTACCGCAGGGATATTGTGAAAGCCCTACAATCTTTTCGCAAGAAATGTCGACAAACCTGGCACAGTTTCAGCCAGAGCATGGCTGTCATCTACTATTGTACGTGGATGACATCTTACTGGCTGCACCCACGGAGGCTGTCTATGAGTCCGAAACTATTTGGTTACTGCATTTTTTGGCGAAAGAGGGACATAAGGTAAATAAATCTAAATTACAATTTTGTAAAACTGAAGTACAGTATCTAGGCTATACCATTTCAATTGCTGGTAGACAACTAGATAACTGTAGAAAAGAAGCTATTTTACAGGCACCAATGAAAGAAATTATGTCATTTTTAGGAATAACAAATTTTTGTCGTAGTTGGATTCCCAACTATCCAGAGGAAGTAAGTCCACTTTCGGAACTTATTTTCGCACTTCCCATGGCAGCACATGACGAGCTGCAATGGATGGATAAGGCAATACAGGCATTTACTAGGATAAAATAATTGATCGCAGGATCTGCAACACTTAGCTTCCCTGACTATACAAAACCCTTTGTTCAGACAGTAGATTGTAAGCCGGGCTTTATGACATCGGTTCTGTTGCAAACTTATGGGGATAAGTTGAGACCATTAGCTTTTTATTCCAGTAAATTGGACACAGTGGCATGATCTTTGCCACACTGTGTACAGGCAGTAGTTGCAGCCGCACAGGCTGTGCAAGCGTCTGCGACCCTAGTTTTGTTTCATGACCTTACCTTATGAGTACCGCACTGTGTCGTGGTTATACTACTACAGGATAAAATTACCTTTCTCTCTCTTAGCAGACACTTATCCTGCATGACAACATTACTATCACAACCACACATGACCATTGAGTAATGCACCACTCTTAATCCAGCCACGCTGTTACCTACAGCTGACGATGGTGCCCCTCACGTGTGTTTAGATTTAATACACTCTAATGTCTTACCAAGACCAGACCTTAAGGACCAACCTTTGGCAAATTCAGATTGGACCCTGTTTGTAGATGGGTCAGCACGTAAGAATGAGGCAGGTATCACACAAGTGGGGTATGCAGTCACAACTGAGACTAAGGTACTAGAGGCAAAACCCCTCCCCAGGAACCTGTCCGCACAAGCGGCCGAATTGATTGCTTTGTCCAGAGCATGCACCATCTCCAAGGATAAGGCAGTTACTATCTACACAGATAGTCAGTATGCTTTTTCCACGGTCCATGTCTTTGCACAGCAGTGGAAAAATTGGGGAATGGTTACGGCCTCAGGAAAAGAAATAACCCACAAGGATTTAATCCTTAGCCTCTTACAAGCTGTCCAACTGCCACGGGGACTGGCCATCTGCAAGTGCGCAGCGCACACGAATGCCAAGGATCCAGTACTACTTGGAAATGCACTGGCCGACAAAACTGCAAAAAGTGTAGCCTTAACCTCTACCTTTGCACTCGAGACCACATAGAGGGAACTTCACCCTACAGATAAATTTGATTTACAAACTTTACAGGTAATGCAGGAACTTAGTACAGTTCAGGAAAAACAGCGATGGATGAAATATGGGGCTATTCAAAAGCAGGGAGTTTTTGTAGGTCCAAATGATAAGTATGTCTTGCAAACAAACCTTTTTAGGTATGCCTCATTAGTTGACGCATGGCCCATCTCATCTGGGCCCTGCTGCTATGGTTCAAATGATCCAGCAAATTTTCTGGACCAAGGGCTTTATAGCATACGCTAAATGATTTTGTTTATCATGCCTGCTTTGTGCACGATACCATGGTGGTGGGGTGCGGATCTCCCCAGCAGCTTTTCCGCTGCCTCCGTATCCATTTCACACAATCTGCATGAATTTTATTGAACTAACTCCTGTTCAACAGAAGCGATTTGTGTTAGTCATTATTGACGCTTTTACAAAATGGGTTGAAGCTTTTCCAGTAGCACACCCAGATGCACTGTCGGTAGCCAAGGCCCTTACAAATAACATTATCCCTCATTTTGGGCTACCTACATGCATCTATTCTGATAATGGCACACATTTCGTAAACCAAGTTATTCAAAAGCTGGCTGCCGTTTTTCAGATCGAGTTAAAACACCATTGTGCCTACCACCCACAGTCAGCAGGGTTGGTTGAACACCATAATGGCATTCTCAAAGGCAAGTTACGTAAACTCATGGCCAAGACACATCAGTCTTGGATAAACTGCTTACCTCTGGCACTCCTGTCCATGCATACCACTCCCACCTCAAAAGGGGTCACACCATTTGAACTATTATACTGGAGACCTTATTACGTCCCGCAGTGGCAAAATTTTTGCCTGCGGAACGTGAGGGGGGTGAAGAGATAGCAGATTACATGAGGAAATTGTTGCTGACCAGAACTAACACTTCTCTAACGAATGATTGCTTTTCAGATCAGAAGAACAACAGGATCCTGGAAGTGAAACCCGGGAACTGGGTTTGGATTAAAATTGTCAAGAGGAAGACGTGGGTCTCCCCCAAGTGGGAAGGTCCATACCAGGTATTGATTACAACACCCACAGCAGTCCGAATAAAAGAAAGAACATCGTGGATCCATTTAACACATTGTAAACTGGTAAAATAGTTTGAACTGGACAAAACTTGAGTTCCCCTGAGGAACACTGATTAGTAGTAATCTTGTCTTGTATGAATATCTGACTATTGTAGCAATGCAGAGAAATACCGGAAGGGAGCAGCCTTTCCCACAAAAGCATTCCAAAATAATTTTGTTGTTAATAAGTGTGATTGTTACTTTTCTGTTTTGGTCATTTTTATTTTCAAACAAGACTAGCCAAGTAAAGAGAGATGATGCATATGCTCTATCTTTTAATGTTACAAATTGTTGGATATGCACGGCTATCCCTACTGTACATGGTGGTCTAATGTTAGGTACAGTCCCTTTGGGGGCAAATGATACATGGACTAATTTACTATTTGAAACTTCAAATGTAGCCTTAAAGGACACAATAGCATTACCCCTCATGGGTCGCCAGAATGGAACTGTAAGGTTGGATGGAGTCAGTGTAATGTAACCATAATTCATAACTGTACAATAGATGGGCACTGTGCAACGAGTTTCAAGCCTATAAGAGTGCTTGTTAATAGTACAGGGCTTATTAATGGCACAAGTTTCTTTGAAAAAATGTTATCTGTGTATGATCTTTTGTTTAAAGGGCTGCAAGACAAAGGAAATCACTCTGTTCCAGTCAATATTACACTTAAAGTAAATAATTGTTATTTTATCTGTGGTAGAAAAGCATACAAATGGTTACCAAGGAATTGGTCAGGCAGTTGTTTTTTGAGTTATTTAGCACCAGCTATAAGACATACATTTTCTCTTCCCCAAGGTAAAATACGAAATGTACATGCTGTTAATAAACCTGTTAATCCCGTAGGTAACGTTGATGCATCCTGGATCTATCAACACGATTTGGCCCATGGTAGCAGCAAGGGGCTATCACACATGGACTTGGGTGATGATGTTATTTCCTGGGCTGGTATTCTTCCAGCTTATGGGACAGTAAAATCCATTTGGGAGCTCAGAAAACTGTCAAAACTGTTAGAAACTCTGAGCAATGCAACTTTTCCTGCGCTAGAATTGGTGACGGATGAGTTAACTGCAATAAGGACTGTTGGTGACGGATGAGTTAACTGCAATAAGGACTGTAGCATTGCAGAATCGTATGGCGCTCGATTTCACCCTAGCGGCGAAAGGAGGTACTTGCAAGTGTTGTCCGTTCATTACAGACAACGAATATGACATTAACAGCCATCTGGAGATCCTACAACAAGTTTCTGAACTTACAAAACCAGGACAGAATCCATTAACTGACTTTTTCCAAAATTGGTTTGGAAATTGGGGAACAGTATTTATGAATGTCTTAATTGCTATATGTGTTGGTGCCATTATATTCCTACTGTTGGGTTGTTGCTGCATTCCTTGCATCCGAATGATAATATCAAATGTATTGTCTGCCAATGCAACTAAAGCTTATTATTCTGAATATACAGAACATGAGTCATGCGAAAAACTGTATGAATAAAATGTATTACTGATGATACAAAGTGTTGTTAGGGGGGAAATGTAGTAAGAATCTTTGTGTTCAACATCTTTGTATCATGTATAGTAAGGGTTAAAATGTGAAACTGCATTGCGTGCAAAGAAATAAGCTAAAATAAGTTGTTTTTCTTGTAAAGAATTTGCTGACCAAAGAGGAATGCACAGATGATACCTTGATCCAGGCACAAGCTTATCTTGTGCCTGACCTCTGACCATCTAAGGCTCCAGGATGTGAATTATAGCCTTGAGTGAAATTCCTTGTCTAGCAACCAGCCACTGTGTACGTGCAGGGAAGGGTATAAAAACCCATGTGAAGTGTACAGAATTTAGACTGCTGACATACCATGTACTTTGTAGCATGTCTCCATGCATGTAAAATAAACCTTTTTGCTTATTTTTATCTGCATGATTCTTCCAGTATATGTTAAGAGTATTAAAATCTTTTGACACATACCAATTATATCCTTGAATTTCTGAGTCCCTTATTTTCTTTGCCAATTGCTCTAATTATAAGCAAATAACAAAGGGAAAGAGATACCCCTGCTTGGTTCCTCTATTCGAACACAACTTATCAGAGAGGAATCCTCCCACCTTAATTCTTACCTCTGATCCTTAATTTATCTTTCTAATCAACCTTATTATTGTATTGGGGAATGCAGATGTTTCCATTGTACTAACAAAATACCAGCTTACTTTACTGAATGCTTTCTCTGCATGAAGACCCACTTGTAACATCAGTATTTTCTTATATTCTGCTTCCCCCCCCGAATCATCATTGTTATTAATGTTGTCAAATGTTTGCCACTCCTCCACAAAACAATATTGATTCATATCTATCAATTTTGGCAACACCTTTACCATTCTTTCAGCTAATATAGACATAAGCACTTTATAATCATGGTTTAAAATTGAAATGGATCTATACAAAGCTGGGTTTGATGGATTTTTACCGTCTTTAGCTGATACAGCCACCACAGCCTTCTTCTAAGATGTCGGTGCCTCCCCTCCTTTTAAAATATGGTTAAATAACATTTTTTCAGATCTTTATCAATTTTGGCAACGCCTTTACCTTTCTTTCAGCTAATATAGACATGAGCATTTTATAATCATGGTTTAAAATTGAAATGGATCTATACGAATCTGGGTTTGATGGATTTTTATCATCTTTAGCTGATACAGCCACCATAGCCTTCTTCTAAGATGTTGGTGCCTCCCCTCCTTTTAAAATACTGTTAAATAACATTTTTCAGAGATTTATTAATTTTTTCCCTCCAGACTTCCCACAGGAATGCCATCTACTTCTGGAGACTTTCTTGAAGATTGATTATACATTACTGTTTTTATTTAATCTCCTTCTGTCTTAACAGTTAGTTGTTCAGCCTCATCTACCTCTAACGTTGGCATAATTCTTTCATAAATATTTCCATTTGAGCTCTTTCTTTCTTTCTTTCTTTCTTTCTTTCTTTCTTTCTTTCTACATTTCTCTGCTTTATACACATTTTCATAAATGTTCTGAAATATCTGTAGTATCTCAAGAGGATTTTTAGTTATTTCTCTTGTTATAGGTTCCCTAAGTTTGGAGACAACTGTCTCTACCTTCTGTTACATAAGTCATTGTGCTAAAGTTTTTGTGGTCTGGAGTTATCAAAAATGGTTGCTTAATAGCAGTCTTTCTAAACTCAAGCATATTATCCACACACTCCCTTATTTCTCTTTAGCACTCTACATCTGTGCCTATTCTTGTTCTTTGAGACTCCCCTTATTCCGGAATACTTTAACCTTTATAAGCCCATGTAAGTAATTCCTATTATTTCTTAATTATATCTCTTTCATCTCTACCCTATTTTTAAACTTTGTTCATTTTATCCTAGCTATAACTCCTGAAGATATTTCTAGCTTCCCTAATAACTATCAAATAATTTCTACTACTCATTCCTTAAATTTCTTTCCTTTTAACAGGTAGGTGGTAAAGCACCAGTGTCTCATTTTTACTTCATTATCCCGTATTTTTATCTTGTTTTACGTTGTTAGATGTGTGTTGAAGCTTTAAATTAAAGGTCGATGTTCCTGTAAAATATAATTTATATCTAGTCTAGCCCAGTTATTGTACTTTGAAGAATAACACATAAATTCTGTCTGAGTTCCTAATAATGAATTTACATCTTCAATTCCAAATATTTTCATACATTTCTTCTGAAATCTATTCTCTTTTGTAGTATTTTCCCTTTTAGGTCCCTCTGATATATGCTTACTACTGCATATCAATTTCCATTCCACCTACAAGTAATATTCCTTGCTGAAAGATTAGTTCTCACAAATTTTTCTTAAGCTCCATAATAGCATGTTTGGTGGAATATAAATAAATGCCAGATTATTTCTCCTCCCTTGCTAATAGCCCCTTACTACCAAATGTCTACCATTATTGTCTTTTTTCTCTTCTATCAGTATTGGAGTCTCACTAGTAGATTATATAATTATTCATATTTTCATTTGTCACTGATATTCTGTTGAATATCCATCCTGAAATCCTTTCTTTGTCAAATTTGTATGCTTATTTCTTTCCAAATGTGTCTCCTGCAGCATTGCTATTTGCACTCTGCATTTCTCAATATAACTCAATAATATTTTCTTTTTGTCTATACCTATAAGGCCATTCACTTTCCAAGATAATACAGATTAATACAGATATATAATAATAATACATTGATTATAATAAACATTATAATAAAAAGCTGTTGTTCCCACTTGTTATACATGTACATTTTTGAATGTGTATTTCCAACTTTCATGTTACATGCACACACTAATGTTTGGCACACTGATATTTTATACAGTTGTTTCTTCTCATCTCTATTTGAACTTGTGTCACATTTCAATACCTTTTCTTTTAATGAAAACCCTCAAACAAAAAATACATTTTCAAATCCACATCTCCTATTAACTTAAAACAAACACATAAGACTGTGTACATCTTGAAAAAGGAAGTTTAGCCCTCCTGATAGGAACAAGTGCCCCAAATCAACAGCTTCATCCACAGGCATTACCTTACCTGAAATTAAGGTTACCTATGCTAAACGGCATTCTAGACCCTGTATTCCCAGTTACACTGATTGATGTCTGTGCTTTTCTTATCTCTGTTTCCTACCGGGTGTGAAAAACAGCTTGTATACTTTCAGCAAACATTAACATGTTAAGTTGTCTATCTCGCCTTCATTCTTGCTGGATGGGTTCTAAAGCTCGAGAGTTGGTTCCACCGCCCGAGGCTCCCCTTATATCCCACAATGCTAGGCGAGAGTTACCTCAGATCTCGTTTGCCTCTACAGCTTCGAGGTTGGTTGTTCTACCGGTTCCTGGTGAGTTTTAGCTTTTTCTATAAAAAGTTACTCTTTTTACCCCTTTTTAGTTTAATTATTCTTAAATTAGTGTAGTTCATTGAACTTTATCCCGAACCTAATTTTTCCCGTTTCTTGTTAAAAGAACTTTTAGTTCTTCCCTTGGGCCTTAGGCCTTCCGTAGTGTACTATTGTTTATTGTACTTTATTTTTTAGTATTTTTACTAAAGTTGTTATTCTGACAGGGTATAACTGGTGTGTTTGAGTGTGTGTTTGTGTTCACCAGTTAGGCTATGTCAAGAAGTGTGATGCGTGCTGTCAGAAAATGTCTCTGACAGATGCTCACACTTCTCTGCAGGACTCCTGTGCTGTCTGCCATGGCTTCAGCCCCAGGGTCCTGCAGGAAAGAAAAAACAAGCTTATTTTGAGAGGCTTGTTGAAGCCTGAGGATTCCCTGTCTGTCTCAACAGGGAAGCCCTCCCTTGACTCCGGCTCTGACCTCAGGTTGTTCAACGGCTGGAGCCGCAGTCCACAGTTTCTCGGAGCCGAGGTTATCGAGGTACCCGGTCGGCCCGACAAGAACTTGAGCCGACAACCAGAAAGAGGTCTAGGTCACCTTCTCTTGGGGATCTCCCCTGCTGTCTGAACAGGTCATTCCTCTAGGTCATCGAGGCTGTCCGATCATGACCTTCAGAGGGTGGTGAGTCGACTACTCAAGTCCGAGGCACTAGCCCAGATGCTTCAGAGCCCGACTCATCAGTCGGTGCCTGCCCCGTCCATCTACTCCTTCCTCCTTCGACTCTCTTGAGTTGACTGTGGTCACCTCTTCCATGGAGGAATCTCGGTGCCGGACTTGGTGAGTGGCATCGGACCCTTGTCCTCTCGGTGCGAGCCATCACTGTCGGGTGCCGGGGATCCCTGCTCCTGGCGGGGACCTCTGGCTCTGCCTGACAGGTGCTTCGAGGTCATGCGGAGTGTGTTAGAGCCTGGCTCTACTCCACAGTCGGCTCCGTCAGCCCCTCCCTCTATGCTGCCTCAGGGTAAGTCGACTCACTCCCTCATCCTGGACCGCAGAGAGCCAACTCCTCAGGAGCTCCCTTTGGGATTTCATCCTCTTCGAGGCCTCTCCTGATTTGGCAGAAGAGCCCCTCGGAAGAGGAAGTATTGACTCACCTGAGTCTATCACGCCGGACACAGATCTGGATGATTCTGAGGTTCTGTTCCCCTTCTGAAGATGTCTCATTTGCAGACATTCTGGAGATCCTTAAACAGAGGGGAAATTGGCCAGCCCTCAACCCTTCGGAGGACGAATCTGTGTATCTTGAGGCGTTTGGCTCTCATCCTTCCACCTCCTGGGTGTCCCCTCATGCAGGTGGTTGCTAAAAAGGCACGGACGGCTCCTGATTCAGTGGACCCCACTCCCAGGAGACCCTCCAAATTCATCACAGCTCCATCAGACAAGGAATTTTTATCGAAGGAGTCTCTGTGGATGCTATGGTGGTAGCTGCCACAAAGAAGGAACTGGCCGATCCTTCAGTGCCTGTCCATCCACCTAACAAGGAATCTAGGTCCATGGATAGGGCGGATGTTCTCCTCAGCGACATTTACTATGCGTTCGCAGAATTACCTGTGCCATTTCACTCGACTTCAAAGGGACTTGATCAAAGAAGCGAGTGAAATGCTGAAGGACCCTACAGCTGCGGGTTTCAAGAGAAAATGAACACGCAGCTGGCTATCCTTAATTCTATTTCCAACTCCTCCATGCCTCCTCTCTTAGGTAGCCTTACGTAGGCACGCCTGGATGCGGCTATGCAATTTGTGGAACCTTTCAAGACGTCTTTCACGAACTCCCTTTGATGGATCATCTCTTTTGGTCCACAAGTGAAAGAGACCCTGACTAGGTGACTGATGGCAAGACCCTTTCTGCCGTCGGAGTCCGTTTTCTACTCCTTCTAGGCCTTACCCCAAAGGCCAGAAGGGGAAAGATGTGGTTCCGTAAACAATCTCAAGGGACTTCGCCTGGACGCAGGGTTGGTTCCCGCCAGAGGCAGAGGGGAACAATACCTAGAGGCAGAGGGGTCCGCAGAACCAGGGCAATCGAGAAGTAGCCCTTTCAGCATCCCTACTGCCCATCTTCGAGGCAGTCGGGGAAGATTGTCACTGTACCCAGAAGCCTGGCTATCCTTGACACAAGACAAATGGGTACAGTCCATCATTTCCGAAGGTTATTCTATTCCCTTTCTTCGCTTTCCAAATCAGTCAAAAATCCCTTCCAGATGTTCCACCAAAGGGATATAGCAGCTTTGGAAATTTCAAAACTGCTTGCAAAAGAGCTATTCAGCCAGTGCCAGCAGACCAACTAGGATCCGAATCTACTCAAGGTTCTTTTAGTTCCAAAGAAAACAGGGACTGGAGACCAATTTTGGATCTCAGTATCTTGAACAGATCGGTCAAGAAAACAAGATTTCGATGGTCACGCTGCAATCCATTCTTCCCCTATTGGGGAAAGGAAACTGGATGTGCTCTATAGACCTTCAGGACGTACTATCACATAAAGATGAACAGACGCCCAGAAGATTCCTCCGCTTCAGGCTGGGAACCAGTCATTTTCAATTCAGGGCCCTGCCCTTTGGTCTCACCACTGCCCCCGGTGTTTACCAAATGCATGGCAGTGGTAGCTTCTCACCTGAGACGACAAGGATTCCAGGTGTTTCCATATTTGGACGACTGGCTCCTCACAGCTCCCACCAAGCATCTCCTTCTGATGGCCAGAGATTACACTTTTCGCCTGTCAAAAACTGGGTATCTCAATAAATTGCAAAAGTCTGTTTTGTCGCCTTGTCGCTATTACCTACATAGGCAAATTTAGATACTGTAAACATGTCTGCAACACTAACGAACCAAAGGATATCAGACATTCAAAAATTAGTATCACTACTTCTCAACAACAACAGAGCCAAAGCCAGGTTAGTTCTAAAGGTGTTGGGAATCATGGCAGCGGCCATACCTCTCCTTCCATTGGCCAGATACCACATGATCCTTCAGTGGATGCTTTTTCTCAATGGTCATACCAGGAACTTCCAATGTCTCACACCATTATGATCACGCAAGCTGCAAAAGCATCTCATGTGGTGGATGTCTTCCCCAGCTCCGGTTGGGGAGACCATTTGTTACGCCTCCGCCGGTTGCTACGCTGGCAACGGATGCCTCCCTGATCGGGTGGGGCATTATCAGGGCAGGACAGTCCAGGGCACATGGCAACCAAACGAATGCCACTTGCACATAAATGTTCTGGAGATGAGAGCAGTGCTTTTAGCCCTTCAACACTCTCTTCCTTTGGGAACGATTGCAATCCAGACAGACAATATGTCTGTAGTGTGGTACATCAACAAACAAGGCGGAACCAGATCATACCCCCTGTGTCGAGAAGCACTCAGACTGTGGCTTTCTTCTCAGCTGATAGCAACGCACATCCCCAGGAAGTCCGATCACATTGCGGACAAGTTGAGCAGAGCTATTCTCATGCCTCACGAGTGGTCTCTGAAAGACTCTGTAGTGAGAGAGATTTTTCTCAAGTGGGGTCAGCCTTGCTGCGATCTTTTGCTACTCCCCAAAACAGCAAGTGCAGAGAATACTTCACTCTATTCCCTTTACCAGGCCAACCCAGCAGGGCGCTAGTCCAAGTTTGGCCCCGGGACTTCTGTATGCATTTCCTCCTTCCCACTGATCTCTCAAGTAATACAGAAAGCTATCGCTCAGAAGGCCTCATTGATCCTCATTGCTCCTTACTGGCCTCGCAAGTGTGGTTCCCCTTTCTGCATCGATTTCTTTTGAGCGACCGTGGAATCTGGACCTAGTTCCAGATCTTTGATCCATCAGTCGGGTCAGTTTCATCGCCCTCCCTCTCTGAACCTCACTGCTTGGTTCCTCCACTTCCAACCGTAGCCAGGCTTCCTCAATTATCTCACTCTGTTAGAGATATTTTGATAGCTTCCCATAAATCTTCCACTAAGATTTATTTGAGTAAGTGGAAACGTTTTCATATTGGGCACAAGGAAAGGACATAGATCCTTTCACCGCTTCCATCCAACTAGTCCTTGATTTTCTTGCTGAACTTTTCCATGCAGGTTCATCTCCATCTACTCTTAAGGTTCAATTGCTATTTCTAATTTCCATGTGGGTATTTCTGAATCTGCCCTAATGTCCCACAAACTCTGCAAAGCCTTTTTGAAAGGAGTTTTTCTTCTCAGACCTCCTGTAAGAAATCCTCCTTCTCCTTGGGACCTAAATTTAGTTCTTGCTTCTTTGATTCTTTCCCCTTTCGAACCTGCAGCTTCATGTTCCTTAAAGTTATTATCATGGAAAACTCTCTTTCTGGTGGCTATCACATCAGCTAGAAGAATTTCAGAACTTCAAGCACTCAGTTGTCGCTCTCCTTACCTTGTGTTCCATAAGGACAGAGTTTCCTTACGAACTAACCCGTCCTTTTTGCCTAAGGTGGTTTCAACATCAAATCTAAACCAGTGCATTGACCTCCTGTCTTTTTCCCTGAGTATTCAAATAGGTCTGAACAAAAATTACACTGTCTGGATGTTCATCGTCAATTAAGGTACTACTTGGACAGGACGAAACAATTCAGAAAATCTGATCAACTGTTTGTCTCCTATGCGAAAGCAGAAAGGGACTTCCAGTTTCAATGGTATCTTTATCCAGATGGCTAACATCTCTGATTACCCTTGTTTATGAGATTAGACACCAACAACTGCCTAATAAGCCTAAAGCACATTCCACCAGAGCTTTGGCTACTTCTCTAGCCTTCCAAGACAGACTGCCTATTGACACCATTTGTGCAGCGCTACTTGGGCTACTCCTTACACTTTTATTTCCGATTATAAGTTGGATTTAGTTTCTAGGCATAGAGCTAATTTTGGTTCCACTGTTCTCAGGAGTCTGT
This sequence comes from Protopterus annectens, assembly GCF_019279795.1. NCBI lineage: Eukaryota > Metazoa > Chordata > Ceratodontiformes > Protopteridae > Protopterus > Protopterus annectens. Next base: position 1,292,119,049 of record NC_056743.1, on the reverse strand, counting down.
TCCGTTAGGCCACCCGGGACAAGGTGCTAGGGACGCGGTCCCATCCAGCAAGAATGAAGGCGAGATAGACAACTTAACATATAGAAGTTATGTTGTTACCATAACGTTCGATGTTAGTTGTCTTCTTCGCCTTCTTCTTAAGCCCACCCTCCTTCCCCTGGCCTGGACAGACCTAGAGGAGTTGTGATCGTGACCTCTCTTTCTGCCACCTCTTTCTTAGCTATATGCTATTATGCATATTTCTTGCTTCAGGATGTAGGTCACCCTTCTTCTTCCTGTTCTTAGAGGTGGATTCTGTTTTTTACAGTTATACTGTTTCTGTTATAAGCTGGGGTTAGCTTACAAACGAGATCTGAGGTAACTCTCGCCTAGCATTGTGGGATATAGGAGCCTCGAGCCGGTGGAACCAACTCTCGAAGCTTTAGAGTGGTTTGTATAGCCGAGGTCGGCTCCGAACCCATCCAGCAAGAAGAAGGCGAGAAGAAGACAACTAACATGGAACGTTATGGTAAGAACATAACTTCTATTTTTAGCACTAAGAAAAAAATACACTGTCTTTAAATAAAACTAAATTGTACACTGTTCTATTAAATGCATTAAAGTCTTAAGGTTGCTAGAGAGGCTGCTATCTGTTATCTGCCCATAATTTCAAACTTTATTTTTCACTAAACTTCCTGCCATTGTACCTTTAAATTTTGTATTTTCCTCAACAACTCAACAAAGAATGATCAGAACTATCAAGATTAATTGCTTGCACTGCAGACAGATCATCTCCCTGTAAAAATAGCAGTGATCTTTGCAAAATTTTACCCAGAACATAATGTACAGCTACAAATGTCTTGATTCTCAATGAACATTTGCTAATGAGAAAAACTCGAGCTAATATCATTGCGGATGTTAACATTTTGGCATTTTTCCTGGTTTTTATCACTTTGTCTTATTTTTCAAGCCTACTTGTTTACACCTTAAGCCAAGGAAGTTAATCCAGACATTCACCCTTGTAAAAATAAGAGAGACTAATCTTAATTCTATATATAATATAATAAAAACAGTGCATTTTTACACCCCACCCCCACCCCAGCAGCCCAAGATCACAGCATATTAACATTAAATTTGATTTTATATAGCCTTTGTTTTTTGTTATACTGAAAAGGCTATATTTCTTACAATTACAAAAGTACTATTTACACTAATACCTTAAAGTAGTCATTTATTTTAACATCTTTTATACATATAACGTTCACTGAAGAGAATCCCCACATATAAAATACCCCTGACTACACCCTTCACAAAACTTATTAATATTTTATACAAATATTAATAACAACAAAAATTGTTTTATTTACAGTTACTTTTTTCCCCATTTAGTGCCCTCCTAAATATTAATGGCATAACGTGGGATATATGTTTTACAATCTACCCACAAGATTAACAAATTCAACAAAAGTCCAGCCTTTTTCATCCACATTCTCTTGCAAAGTTATATTTCAGATATGTGATTGATGTTTTAAAGTATCCCATTTATTTGCTAACTTCATTGTTTCTGCTCTTCTTCCTATTCATCTCCAGCTCCCAACACCAGATTCTGTTTCAAGTCCAAGGTACTCCTGATTTTTCTAGTTAACATCCCGTTCATTTTATTCTGCCTTTCAAGCATTTTCCTTTGGATAATTAGAAAAGGTTTCACTGGCAAAGTCTGTCTTTGAGCTTTATTGTCATAAGAATGAGAAGCAGAATCCCCTTCTGTTTTCTGGCTCACTTTTTATTTGATAAACCTTTTATTTCCTCCTTATTCTGTTCTGCAATAAAATGTCATTGATCCTCCATGAAAAAATATTCTAAAAACAGCTGGATACAGCAGGTTGAATCTCATCCCTTCCTCTCAACATTCCTTGATTGCTGGAATAAATTTGCTTCTCTTCTTCCTGATGTACAGTGAATTAACATTTTACACAAAAACTGCTATTTTCAATTTTTAATACTTTTCCCTTCTGCCAGTGTTGTCAGGATCATCTCTTTCTTCTGGTATGACCACATCTTTAATAATACAGGTCTTGATTGCTTTCCTCATGGCTAGGTTTAGAACATACACTCGATGTGCCCTTTCAATTAACAAATCTTGCTTTGGAATACTAGTCCATTTGCTTATTTGTGCTTTTATAAAATTAATACAATCTGTTCCTTCAAGTTTCTCTGGTACAGCAGAAAATCTCATTTTTTTTCTGCATGGTCTGTCTTCTAGCTCTACCGTTTTTTTGAAACAGCTCATCATGAGAAGTATCTTACTCACCATCCTTTTTTCTCCATTTCAGCCTATGATTTTTTGCAGTTTTATTAGTTCAGCTGAATAACTAGTTAAAGCTCCTTCTATTTTTTCCCAGCTTTTTGTTATTTGAGTTGGTATACTCCTTTAATGTTTCATTTACTTTAATCACCTCTGAGAACACTTAATTTATTTCCCTCTAAATTACTGGAAGCCATCTGTTGTACCAAAATTAAAACTTAAAATGCTTTTTGCTGAACAGCTGCAGGATTCTTCCAAGCCAGTGTTTTCTCTTCACCTTTTCTGATTGATTTTTTTTCAGGTTTTCTAAATTTCTTCTTTGCTGGCATTTATACTTACTCACCATAATTGACATTTACTCAGGCTGAAAATATCGCTGGCTATTATTTGTCAGTTTCTTTTTTTCACATGGGGGAACTGAAATGAAGCTGTTGATTAGTGCGCAGCCATCTTGGAAGTCCACGTTTAGAATCAAACTGGCTAGTCTTGTGCACTGAGACTCTGGTTTGTATGCACAATTGTGAATACTGACTACAAATTAAAGCTGGTTTAATTAGGCATGCCACATTGAAAACTTTAATTGAGAATTCTGAATATTCTGAACAAGGGAATGACTACACTTGTCCAGGAAGATGCTTGCTACATCTGTAACTTGTAATGTGTTACCAGCACTCACTGAACTTCACCACAAACATTAATGGTGTATCTGCAATCATTTACCATTCCCTCATGGCTTAGATTCAAAGATTCCTGGATATTCCAAGGCTACTGAGTCTCATGACCATTTTCATCTTGCCAATACTATCTCTCGGCCATCACCTCCTTTCTCCAAGAGGGTCATAGCAGTCAATCTTGGAGTAAATTTGTGCATTCCCAGCCAGTCACGTAATTTGTGTTTAAAGAAAGATAGAGAGTGACACTACTTAATATACAGAGGAAGTTTATTCTAGAGTTTTGGGAGATGTTGTGTTATAAACTCATTACTCCTTTATGTTTTATCTGTTGATGAAGATTTAGGTCCCTGGTTCTAGTATTGGTGAAGATATTACACTTGCTGAGAAAAAAGAGGTTCAGGACAACTGGATCTTGAATAGCACGGTAATCAAGACAGAGGTCTCTCAAAAGTCTATAAGAAACTGAATAAAGGAATAGAGTTTCCAGCTTCTCTTGGAAGCTCAGAGACTTTAGGCCTGTAACCTTTTTGGTTAGGAACCTTTGTGGCATTCCGTATTGTTTATGTTTAATGAGATGCATATCAAAAGTGGTGATGTACTCAATAATTGGTTTGATTAGTGCTGCATATAATGCATATAAGTGATTACCTCTTTAGATTTTGATGATATTCCTTTAGCAATTAACTGGGATAAATAAAAGGATTTCCTGACAACCATTATTACATGATAGTCAAAGAAGAGGGAGCTATCAACCCAGGTACTCAGTTTCCTAACCACACCTTTGTTTTGTAGAGGCATGCTGTCTAGACAATACGATGGAGGGGGGGGTTATCTGTCAAAAATGATGATACTATACTTTTTAGAATTTAGTTGGAGCTCATTTTAATACAGCAAGAGTTTAATAGCTCAAGTTTATTCTGGAGGAGTTGAGTGTCATAGGGTGATTTAACAACAATTCACAAACTTTGATAGTCAGAGGTCTTTGCTTTCTTATTGAAGATCTGAGAAGTAAACAGCAAAAAGGAGAGGTCTTAGCATCGATCCCTGAGGGTCAGTGCTGGTCACTTCCATACTTTCTGATGAGGCATCTGAACTCACACTATGTAGGTTCTCTGTCTAACCCAGTTTGCTACCCATCTTGCCACATATGGGACGATTTTTAAAGCATTTAGCTTTTGTATGATGCCTGCATGGGGAATGGTGTCAAGGACAAAATACACCATAAGCACTGTGTGGTCATCATCTAAAGCCTCCACAACCCTTTCAAAAAAATTTACCAGATTAAATAGACAGGCTATACCCTTCATAAAACCAAACTGTTTGGGGTCAAGTCTAAAAAGATTCTTAATATCACAGTTTATGAGGTCAATTATAATACTTTCCATTGCTTTGCATGAGGCTTGCAAGGCTGATAGGCCTGTAATTACCTGGGTCAGTTGTAAGACCACCCTTTTAAAGGGGCATCACTACTACTGTGACCCATTTATCAGTGACAAAACCAGCAGCTAAACTTAAGTTAACCATTTGAGAAGTGTATTTTTAATGGGCATGTTTAACACTATCAATTAAGCAATCAGATATATTGTCATGTCCATAGAGGAAGTATTTTTGACCTTGGTTAGCACTTTCAGTAAATGATCTTTAGAGATAATCAGGGGTGTAAGGGATTCAAATATTTTGGGGATATGAATAGAAGAATCAGGGGTGAAGCTGCTACTAAATTGTTCACAAGAATATGTCAGTTGGGTCAAAATTGGAGACTTCATTGTAAATGCATTCTGAGCAATATAGGGTGGCATTGTTTAGTTTTCTAACATAGCTGAAGAAAGATTTATAATGATCTTTGGCTTCAGAGGGTAGCCTAAGTTCATTGGTCTTTTATCAGATCTTTTAGTGTTCTCCATTTTTAATGCTTTTTTATTATCCTTAAAAAATATGGGTTTGGGATTTACTATATAATTTAAGGTCTTTCTTTCTTTTGTTATATAATTTATTTCTAGTGGAGGACCACCAATGTAGTTTATGTTTGAATTTCCCATGATACTTGCTTCTGGTAGGAAGTGCTATCTCTGTGCAGTTTTCTAAATGGGTGTAAAATTCCTTATGCTGTTGTATTAAGTTCTGGGAAGGTGCATTCATAAGTGAATTTTGATATTTCATTATACAGTAGGTTGAAGTTGGCATATTTGTAGACCATAAATTCAGTGGGATTTGCTGTACAAGCTTTTGGGAGATTAAGGGAGAAGGTCACAAGTTTACAATCAGACTTTACTGGGGAAGGAGATATGAGAGGAGAAATGAAAGAGGAGGCCATATTTGTAAAAATCATGTCAAGAATGCTGTGCCCTTTAGGGGGGTTATTTACCAGATGCTCAAGCAAAGTTTTTGTTTATTAAATCTAGGAATTTTTGGTCATATCATGCATTGGAGGTATAGGTGTCATAGTTTATTGAAGGTTTGTTAAAGTCACCCAAAATAGGTGAATGTTTGCTTATAGGGAGATCATTTAGAAGACTGGTGAATCTTACATGGTTATCAGAGTACAAAGAAGGTGTTCGGTGACAAGCTATTAGTTGATAATTCTACCTAGAGAGATCTGTAGTTCAGTGACTTCAGTTTGTGAGCCTTTAGGAATCCATCTGTTCACTGACAAATATGGAGAATTCATTACAGTTGCCATTTGGCTTGAAATCATGGAAAGTGCAAAATGCTGGTATAAAGGAAGTGCTCTCTTTACATTTAAACCATGTTTCAGTAACTATATAGACATGGATGTTTTCCAACTGCACAAGTGCCTGAAGATCAGGCAATTCATTGTTTAGACTACTGGCATTAAGAACAGCCACCGTAATACAATCTGATTTTGGGACTGATACATTAGTTATGTCAAAATGTCCATCAACTGGACTCTGCCAATAAAGGCTTTATCCGGTATGCAAACCCTTAAATGAGATGTGTATTCAATCCCTAGAGTAGTAAGCTGGACATTTGAGCATCTCATCCCAAGTTCACACATACTGGATCCCCCTGGAATGAAACCAGTTATTTAACCAATTATTGAAGCCAATTATCTTTGCTTTGTAACTAGGCATCAACAGAGGTTAACAAAGGATTACAGTTGAACTAATGTCTTACATGCATTTGTAACATGCCTGGAAAGGTCTGACATGTTTTTCTACATATTCCTCAGGGTTCTACATCTCAAGTCATTCACTACATGCACCTCTACCATATTATAGTCATATTTGTCAACAGTTAGGGTCCTCTGGGCCTCATTACATCAGAGATCCTGAAGCCTAAAAGACAACTCACTGTAACCCTTTCTTTACCCAACCTTGTGAGTGATGAGTCAAAGTGCCTGACAATAGAGTCACCTATCAATAAAACATTTGTATTGCTGCTATGGGTGACTCTTTATGGGAGGTATGCATGAGGTGGATGAGTGATCTAATGTTTGCTTCCTAAATGCTGATACTGCAGTTATATCCTCTTGGCATCTCCTAATTGCACTCCCTAACAGCTTGTACCCAGGAAAGTTGCCCTCCTTCACCTCACCCTAGATACAGCTATCCTGAGAAAGTTTAAGGTGATGGAGAGGAAATTCCCAAGACAGGTAGTAGGATTCATACTGTGGGACAGATTAAGAAATGAGGACATCAGAGCAGAAGTCAAAGTAGACCCAATTGTTAAAGTTATAAAGAAGGTCAAGAAGAACAGGTTATAGTGGTTCATTTATCTGTAGAAAAACAAAAAAAATTATTTAGTAAAGAAGATTTTGGTAAGATATGAAGAAGGCAAGAGGAGACAAGGATGTCCAGCCAACAGACAGATGGATTGTGTGAGAGAAGACCTGAAACAGTCAGGCATGAATGCCGAAGAAGACAGGAGAGTGGCTATGAATCGAGAAAGGTGGCAACAGTCGACCTAACATCCCACCCCCATGTAGAAATGGGGAAAAGGGGTTAATGATGATGAGAGAGAAACTGTATATGGGAGTTGTGAGATATCTCCAACTTTTATAATTTATAATTTTAAAAATATACATATTATCAGTAGTATGCTATACTGTTACTAGCTTTCCATTATATAATTCTTCCTGACTGTTTATACAAGTCAAAACATGTCTATGTCCTTTTATGGCAAAATAACTCCCATTTAGGTTTTTCAAATAAAAACAAAGTCATAAACATGGGCTGCTGTGTGGCAGGTCAGCTGGCAAGACTGGCAAGGGCCAGTTTTACTCCTGTACAAGGGAGAATATAGTGGCTTTCTTTCCAGATGCAAGATGAACATAAGCTAATACTAGAGCATAATATTTCACTTAGCATCATAACTGTGGTCCTTTTCGACCCCAGTTTAGGTATCATTCCAGAGGTGATCTTATGAACAATGTAATTAACACTACTAATTTTACCTTTAGGAAGTTTAAAATTAAGTCTAGAACTTTAAGGTTGTTATTTTCGATATTTTGTGAGACAGGTATGGGTTGACAGCCATTCTGAGCTCAGTGATAACGCATCATGAAAGACGGTCTTAGACCTGTGCAGATCTTCCAGTTGCTCAAAGCATCATTAACATAATAAAGAAAAAAAGGAGCTCTCATAAGAGGACACTTGAGTGTCTTCATTAAAAGGTGCAAGTCATTCAGTTGCCTTCATCCAAGAATAATTATTTCAGAGGACGTTGAAATGTACCTATTCGAATTCCATCTGAAATAATCATTCTTGGGAGTGGAATGCTTTATGGCCCTTTGTTTTTAGACATCAGTCAGGCCTTGTATTTAACAAGACAACAATAGTTTGTCAAACATATTTTAGTCCTCTGATACTATTCAAAGCAAAATACAGAGCTACATATGTAAGATTTAAGTAAAAAAAAAAGTTCAGCTTAACACATTTTGAGAGTGTGATGAATTTTGTAACATTCTGAAAGAAGTCAGTGCTAAGTAGAAGCAGATTTTAGGTCAGTATAAGCAATCAAAATCTGTGCACTTAATGGTTTCTTTGGATACACTACATTAAAACCAGGTGACACACTGTGATTATAAAATGAGTTACCTTTGTATTTTAAGACACTCCCCAGGATTCATGAAGCTCGGTGCAAGGATGGCGTTAGCCTTGTGCCGACCGTGCGGTGTAGAGATGGCGCAGCAGCACCACATGCATATTAATGAAGGCATGCTGCCGCAATAGCCATGTGCATAGGAAATGTGCGTGAGTGTAGGGGGCGTGTCCAAGCACTACATGGAGGAGTGAACATGTCAGCTGCATACGCACAACCTAAAATGCTGACTAGTACAGCCTGCCTCTAATAGTAATCACTCCTGTCAGTGTCCGTGGATACTGAAATGTATGCAAAGCATACAAGACAGTTTTGCGAACACCAAAATAAAAAGTAAACACAAAGGCACGTAGCTGAATATTGAGTCCCCGTCCCTCGAACAAATGACATTTAAAACCCCGTGCCCGTGTTCTGTTGTAGTGTCGATAGTTATACCAAGTGGAAGTGAAACGCATCGTGTTAGGGCACCACCAATTGCTAAGCCTAGCCCAATGATTAGGGTTACCACCTGTCCCACATTGTGAGGGACAGTCCCCCTCTAGGCAGTTGTGTCCATACCAAAACCATTATAAATGTCAAATGTCCTACAATTGTAGGACATAATTATGTCCCATATTTTATGTAATAGTCCCATGCAATACTTATTTCCGTATGTAAAATACCTAAATGTTACAAGAAACAGAATAAGCAAGTAAACAAAACAGAATAAGCAACTAAACTGCTACAACAATAAGCTTACATTTAGGCATAAAACTAAAGTACTATCGTTTGTACTGACCATGGGTATGTGTTGGCCTGTAAAATCTGATGTGTGTCCCAAAAATGTCCCATCTTGGTCATATGAAAAGGTGGCAACCCTACCAATGGTCAGAGCATTCGCCCAATGTCTGCCCATTCGCAGTCCAAGTCGTCCTTGTCAGGATGGCCCAAAGATGAACGGGTATTACCCGGGTCTACTTACCATGTCATGAAAGATAAGTATTTGTGTGTACCTATGTGCGTGAAGTACAGCATGTGGAAGATCAAAAATGCTAGAGTAGTCCTCACAACCATATTGGTACCAGAGATATGTAGTGTACGCAATGTGTTCTGTTGACTGTGCCATGAGCCATCAACCACAGAAGGGATGGATGGTGTCTGTGGAATATGGGGGTGGGGGGTGATGGGTAATGTTATAATTCACCAAGGGGAGACTGGGTTGGATGCACAATAGGTGAACTGGAGGTGTACGAGGGAGCAGTGGGTGAATCAGGAAGAAAACCAAAGAACAAACATTCACATCCGCAATACAACCTGACAGGTCATACTGTAGAACACAATCCCACAAACATATGAACATTAAAATGTGTGATACACATGTACAGAAATGTTACTGGCACATACCCACATAATGGTCTGGCCTAAACTGAGTCATCCAACCCCAACACACCTGGATACATAATTGAATACCCATCATCCCCTCCACAGCACACCCCCCCCTTCCTGAACGTCCACCAAAACCACCCATACTCGGGCTGCTAGCTTGGCGCAGCCATATCTGCACATAGTGACTCCTACTCATATCTAGTAGACAGTCTCAACATAGGCAGTCTCAGGATTGCAAACTATCTATCCCTTGCATATATAACCCTACCTCATTTTTGTAAAGCCAAAAGAATCGAGGTCATCGGTCCCCACAATTTTTTAATATCCCTCATGGGATAAGTATCTGTTCTAAACATTAGACTTGGTGTCACGACACAATGTCCAGTCCTGTAGGCATCTGGACACAAGTTGTATGAGCAGTAGTTGTCCACAAGACTGCTCAGCCTCCAGCCAGTCCTGGAGAACCTACGACCCGGGATTAAACACCTGACCGTGATGCACATCTCCTCATGTGCATTATCAGGAATATATACCTTACTCATTCGCATAGCGGCAGTCAGATATAGGGTGATTAAGGCGCTTTAAAGCAGACGTAAGTAGGGTTACCACCTGTCCCACTTTGCGAGGGACAGTCCCTTTTTGGGCAGTTGTGTCCTGACCAAACATAATACAATGGCAAATGTCCTGTGATTGTAGAAAATAATTATGTCCCATATTTCATGTAACAGTTGCATAAAACAGTTATTTCTGTATGTAAAATACTTAAATGTTACAAGAAACAGAATAAACAACTAAACTGCTAC